>NC_050578.1:3518183-3611530 GCF_011100635.1 Trichosurus vulpecula
CAATCATCCACCTCTAAACTCAAATACATTTTCTTCCCACAGTTCTTAGTACATAGCTTTTAAAGAGAAAATGACCCCAAAATAAGAAATTTGCGTCTGAAGGTTTTATTCGTCCGCCTTATCTTCTTAACGTCTTTTGGTGGCGGCAAACCCTAGAACGAGAAGAACAGAAATTCCATGAGGTTCATCCCAACCACTTTGCGAGCAGCTCAGCAAACGCTATGGCCCGGCCCTTCTATAAAGGATCAGCGGCTTGGGGCCAAGCTCAGATGGCACAGAGGTGGCAAGCAGACCACAACGCTTCGATTCAAGCTACTTTTTCTGAGGTCAGCATTTTCAGGCTTCCATCAAGTGCTCCATACAAGGCAGAACTTAAAACTTTCCATTCCTCATTAACTTGGCTGGTCTGAACCCAGCCTGTGGACAAAGAAAGAACGTTATACTGTTCCTCATCAGACCTGAGTCTGAGACCTAGCTCTGGGCATTCCCACCTGTGTGACCCTGGATAGGAGGGTGCCCACCTCACCCAGCACCACTGCTTAGACCAATCATGGCAATGACCATCCCAGACCCAGTCGGTCCAAAATTTAAAAAGAAGGCAGGGTGGGGAGGAGGAGCTACCTGTTAAGAAGGGTCTGGGTTGATTTCTAGGGATTCAGCGGTGGGGAGCCCAGGCTGCAGAAGGAGGGCTAACCATCAAAGTTCATAACTCACCTGACGTGGTCCTGGTCCCCGTAACGGAGCCCGAGGAAGACCCCGAGCTCCGGGAATTAACGGGCGCGGACGGGGGCACCGGATTGTTCCAGGTGTTGAAGTACGGGGGAGGATACGCAGGATGAGTCCAAGTGTTCGACAGGGGCGTGGCCCTGGAAAGCAAGAAGGGACAAAGGGGAGGCTCAGCTCTGGGGGTTCAGGCCCAATTTCAGAAACAGCATGTTTTACATTTCAAGCTAATGTGATTGTTTGGGGGGTGGGGCGATGGAGAGTGGTGATCCAACAGTTACTTAAGAGCTAGTTCAGAAATAAACTCCAGCCAAACAGCGTTGGGGCCCTGCTGCCCCTGCATTCTGTTTCTCCTGAGACCTCAGATCTCTAATCTCTTCCAAACGGACTGTCTAGCTTTCTGAATGCTCCCCATGGCTATCCCACCGGCACAGCACAGACCCGCTCAGTGCTTTGCATGGCACTGCCCTTTTAGCTTTACTCACCAATACCCCATCCACTATTCAAGCCCTTTGGCATTTCCTTGCTGGGTTTATTTGGAGACCGGGTCTCCCTGCCTCACCCAGGCTGGCAATGCAGCGGCCACTCAAGGGCCTGACCTCACTGTTTACCAGCACAGCGGCTCTGACCTGCTCCATTTCCAACATGGGCCAGCCTGGCTCCTGCCCCGGCTCCTGGGGGCTCACTCAGTGCCCAACTTGGTGCAAACAGCTGATGGCCAGAGCTCCCGAGCTCAGGTGATTCACCAACCGAGGCCTCCCTGGGATCAGGGATTACTGAGCACACCACCTCCCCTCCCACAAAGCTGATGCATTCTGCAGTTACTGCAGATGAAGCTTCCTTCCGTATTCCACCATTTCTGGAGTTTAGTATCATGCTGTCAAGTGCTGGGTTTCATGAATTTTTATCACAATGCTACCATTGTCAAGCAGCACTCACTAACTGCCTACTGTGCGCCAGGCACTGTTAATCACTGTCAATTACTAGCTTCCGTCATTCCCCAAGATTTTCTAAGGAAATGATCCTATCTTAAGCAAATAAGGGCAGTGGCACCACCTCCTTGCTTGTCTCTTGTCTTATTGTTGGCATTTCTAGTAGTATATCAAGTAGCAGAGGGAAAAAGAGCCTCACCCCCATATGTACAAGGAAAGTTGGACCCCAAATAAATACCCATCCTGTTACTTTCATGAAGCCAGAGGAATGAAGTCCAATTCACTCCCATTGAAATCCTAAGATGAGGACTCCCAGATGCACAGCCCCAAGGGAAGGGGGAGAGGTAACGGAGGGAGAGACACACCTGTTGTTTCCGAACAAGTAGCCTAAAAGGCCACCAGTCCCCAATCCAGTCCAGAATCCAGGGCCAGATTGGCCAAACGCTTGGGGACCCGTGAAAGAGTTGCCAAAGCCCCATCCGGGGGTACCCGATGCTAATGTAAAAAGCAGAGACAAGTGTTAGCCCAGAATTCCCTTCCCAGGGGAGGCCACCCCAGGACAAGCCAAGCCCCCCAGCCCAGGAGGAGGCTGCCTCCACATGTTCCCTGGCCAATCACCTCTTAGGAAGCCTCCCCTCGGAGCCAAGATTCTCCACGAAAACCAGGCTCCCAGGACAAGACTCAAAGCCAGGCCCTCTGACTTCCAATCCATTCTTCCTTCCACTACAGCACACAGGCCATAAGAAACAAGTTTTCCCCTCTCCAGGGCCCAAAGGGGACATTTTAAAGTAAAAACAAACATGTCTTCATTCTCCCTGTGCCCCCCCAGCCCCATTTCTCTACTCCTCTTCACCAGCTCCCCGCAGTCAGTGGTCCCCTCTCTATGCAGGTCTCCCTGACCACCAGACTCTCTAACTCAGCTCCCTTAATTAGGCCGGGCCTCAGTTTCTCGATCAATAAAATGAGGGGTTTGGACAGGCCCATCTGCAAGGTCGCTCCACCTTGGATTTCACAGGATCATGGGGTTACTGCTGGAAGGAACCCTGGACATCACCTAGTTCACAAATGAGAAGAATGATCACCATCCTGGGGTGTGTGTCCGACTCTTCATGCCCCCATTGGGGGTTTTCTTGGCAGAGATACCGGAGTGATTTTACCATTTCCTTCATTTTATAGACGAGGAAACGGAGGCAGACAGGGTGAAGTGACTGGCCCAGGGTCACACTGCTAGGAAGGGTCTGAGGCTGGATGGGTCAGTCTGACTCCAGGCCCAGCACTATACCAATCCACCACCAGCGTGGCAACACAGCCAAGCCATATGAATGCCCTAACTCATGGCCAAGGTTTCAACCTCCCTGCAGTCCTGCTTTTAACCTGGGGATCATGGGGTCTTCAAAATGCCCTGGAACCCCCCCCAACCCGGCGAGCTCTAGGGGGGATGGTGACATTCAGTCCCTTCCGAGGACACAGCAACAGTCACCATGCTCACAAGAGACACTGGAAGCCATCCCTTGGGGGAAGGAGCCATAGCCACATACCTGTGAAATAGGACTTGAAGCCTGGGGGAGGAGGAGGCGGGGGTGGGGACGCCTGGAAGAACCTCTGGTGGTCCTGGGGATGCTCAGTGTAGGGCGGGGGGAGATCCTCATTCTGGGCTTTCAGAAAGAGCTTATAAACGCCCAAGGCCAGCACCAGCAGGATGACGACGGCCAACAGGCCTCTGGTACTGGAGGGTACAGGGGAATCCATCTTCTCAACGTACCCGGGGAAGTAACTGGAGCCGTAGGTGTTCCCGTGGCTGTTGGTGTTGCTGCCACTGGCATCTTTGTACTTCTTCCGGCCTTGCTCGGTCAGCTCCAGGTTGAACTCCAAGCCGCAGGAGCCTCGGAGCACGTAGGGGTCATCAGGGTAATCGTAACCTTCGCAGCTCACAGCGGTCTTGCCAAATCGGTAGGACGTGTCAAGCTCTGCTTTGCACTCCCACTGCAGAGGGGCAGAGAGAAAGCAGCCCTCCTCTTGTTATCGGGAAAGTTCCTCCCACTTCCCAGGGAGGGTACAAACAGAGAGCTGCGTGAGAGACCTTCCCTCCAGGTCCTGGGCCGGTCTTTCTCTATATAAAGTGAGGGCTCTGACTAGGGGAGCTCTTAAGGCTCCACAGTTATGATCCAACAATCCTTATATTTCCAAGCTTCCTGATTCTGGGATGTACAAAATCTATTCTACCTTTTTCTTGGGGGAGAGGATGGGAGGGGACAGACCCTGAGATTCCAGTGAGGACACCCCCTCTCTCAATGCAGATCCACAGCTGCTCTCCCCTCCCCCTAAACCTTCTAGGGTACTGGGGGGAGGGAGCAGAATGCCACCAAGAAATCCCATGACTTCCCCAGGGTCACATAACCAGGACATAAGGGAGTCAGAGCTTGAACCCAGGTCTGAGGGACTTCATCTAAAGAAGCCTCTGAGGGGGCAGAGCCAAGATGGTGGCTGGAAAGCAGGGACTTGTATAAGCTCCCACCCAGGTCCCTCCAAACACCTATAAAAATGGCTCTGAACAAATTCTAGAACTGCAAAACCCACGAAATAGCAGAGAGAAGCAGGGCTCCAGCCCAAGACAGCCTGGATGGTCGTGGGTAAGATCTATCGCACGGGGCTGGGGGCAGAGCAAAGCAGAGCCCAGCATGGGCCACATGGACCAACCAGACCGGGAGCCAGGCAGAATAGGCCCTAGCTCCCTGAATCAGTGAGCTGTGGCAGTTACCACACTTCTCAACCCACAAACACCAAAGACAACAGAGAAGGTTAGTGGGAAAAGCTTCTGGGGACAGGGTGAAAGGAATTCGAGGTTTGGCCACTGCCTGGGGGGCAGCAGAGGTGGTGCAGCTACAGAACTACAGCTGCAGTTGCTTCCTGTCCCAGGCCCACCTGGTAGGAGGAATTAAGTGGCAGATCTGAGCAGGACTGCAGAGCCAGCTTAGATCTGAGTCAGGTCCAGGTTGGTGGTTCTTGGGGGAGGAGTAGCGCTGGTGTGGCAGAGCTTGCTGTGTAGCTCTGAAAACAAGAGCACAGCCCCTCAAGCTTGGGACAAAGTACTCTATACTATATAAGCAGTCATACCCCAATGAAAAACTCAAGGGTCAAGTAAGTTGGCTGGGAACATGAACAGGCAGTGAAATCAGACTCAGATTCAGACTCAGACTTTGGAATCTTTCTTTGGTGACAAAGAAGACCAAAACATATAGCCAGAAGAAGTTAACAAAGTCAAAGAGCCTACATCAAAAGCCTCCAAGAAAAACATGAACTGGTCTCAGGCCATGGAAGAGCTCAAAAAGGATTTGGAAGAGCAAGTTAGAGAAGTAGAGGAAAAATTGGGAAGAGAAATGAGAGTGATGTGAGAAAAACATGAAAAACAAGTCAATGACTTGCTAAAGGAGAGCCCAAAAATACTGAAGAAAACAACACCTTAAAAAATAGACTAACTCAAATAGCAAAAGAGCTCCAAAAAGCCAATGAGGAGAAGAAAGGCAGAATTAGCCAAATGGAAAAGGAGGTCCAAAAGACCACTGAAGAAAATAACACCTTAAAAATTAGATTGGAGCAAGTGGAAGCTAGTGACTTGATGAGAAATCAAGATAATATAAAACAGAACCAAAGGAATGAAAAAATGGAAGACAATGTGAAATATCTCACTGGAAAAACCACTGATCTGGAAAATAGATCCAGGAGAGATAATTTAAAAATTATTGGACTACCTGAAAGCCATAATCAAAAAAAGAGCCTAGATATCATCTTTCAAGAAATTATCAAGAAGAACTGCCCTGACATTCCAAAGCCAGAGGGTAAAATAGAAATTGAAAGAATCCACAAATCACCTCCTCAAAAAGATCCCAAAAAGAAGACTCCTAGGAATATTGTTGCCAAATTCCAGAGCTCCCAGATCAAGGAGAAAATACTGCAAGCAGCCAGAAATAAACAATTTGAGTGTTGTGGAAACCCAATCAGAATAACCCAAGATCTAGCAGCTTCTACATTAAGGGATCGAAGGGCTTGGAATACGATATTCCGGAGGTCAATGGAGCTAGGATTAAAACCTAGAATCACCTATCCAGCAAAACTGAGTATCATGCTCCAAGGTAAAATATGGATTTTCAATAAAATAGAGGACTTTCAAGCTTTCTCAGTGAAAAGACCAGAGCTGAATAGAAAATCTGACTTTCAAACACAAGAATCAAGAGAAACATGAAAAGGTAATCAAGAAAGAGAAATCATAGGGACTCACTAAAGTGGAACTGTTTTGTTTACATTCCTACACGGAAAAATGATGTGTATAATTCATGGGACCTCAGTATTAGGGTAGCTGAAGGGAATATACATATATATATATCTATATAGATATAGATATAGATATAGATATATATAGATATATAAAGAGAGAGAGAGAGAGGGAGAGGGAGAGAGACAGAGGGCACAGGGTGAGTTGAATATGAAGGGATGATATCTAAAAAATAAAATAAAATTAAGGGGTGAGAGAGAACTATATTGAGAGAGGGAGAAAGGGAGAGACAGAATGGGGTAAATTATCTCACAAAAAGTGGCAAGAAAAAGCAGTTCTATAGGAAGTGAAGAGGGGGCAGGTGAAGAGGAATGAGTGAATCTTGCTCTCATCAGAATTGACCTGAGGAGGGAATGCCCTACACACTCAACTTGCCCCACAGGAAAGAAGGAAGGAGATAAAAAAGGGAGGACAATAGAAGGGAGGGCAGATACGGGGAGGAGGTAATCAAAAACAAACACTTTTGAAAAGGGACAGGGTCAAGGGAGAAAATTCAATAAAGGGGGATAGGTTAGGAAGGAGCAAAATATAGTTAGTCTTTCACAACATGAATATTGTGGAAGGGTTTTACATAATGATACACATGTGGCCTATGATGAATTGCTTGCCTTCTTAGGGAGGATGGGTGGGGAGGGAAGAGGGGAGAGAATTTGGAACTCAAAGTATTAAAAACAGATGTTCAAAAAAAAAGTTTTTGCATGCAACTAGGAAATAAGATATACAGGCAATGGGGCATAAACATCTATCTTGCCCTACAAGAAAGTAAGGGAAAAGGGGATGGGGGGAGTGGGGTGACAGAAGGGAGGGCTGACTAGGGAACAGGGCAGCCAGAATATACGCCATCTTGGAGTGGGGGGGAGGGTAGAAATGGGGAGAAAATTCGTAATTCAAACTCTTGTGAAAATCAATGCTGAAAACTAAAAATATTAAATAAATAAATAAAACAAGAAGAAAAAGTAAATAAATAAATAAAGAAGCCTCTAACCAACAGGACATGATGCTTTCCATGACAGTAAATGAAGCCAGTTCCTCCGAGGCTGAATGGTCACAGTACAAAGCAATGAGGTCAGAGGACTCAGTGCGACTCCCTGCACGGCCCTGGACAAGACCTGAATCTCTGACTCTGAAACGGAGGCTGTCTGTCCTGGATGGAGGAGCCCACCAACCCCAGCCTTCCTCCCGGCCCCGCCATCGCCGGTACCTGAACGTCAAAGCCATCCCAGCCTTTGTTTCGGCACTGCACGATTTCAGGGATGTGGGCCGGACATCCGGCAGAACCGCCGAGGCACTGCAGCTGAGGGATGGGAGCGGTCCTCCTCGCGGTGGTGAAGCGGTCCCGGTGGAGGGTCAAGGCCTGAATGTCCCGGAGCAGAATTTTCTCTACAGAGCAAAAGAGATAACATCAGAATGATGCAGATGGAGGACAAAAGATCCCCAGCCTGGCTATGACCCAGGGAGCTTCTCAGTCACTCCTGGCTACCTCCACAGTTAACACAGCTCCCTTGGCCTGGGGCCTGCCACCAAGCTGAAATGAAGCTCACGGACAGAGTTTTACCAGGTCAGAAAGGCAGCGGAGTTCCACTGGAGATACAGGGCAGGACCTAGGGAGCCACAGGCCTCAGGCAGGGGAAAACCAAGGCAGACGGGATGGCGATGGGGCCAGACCAGGGTCCCTTCCCATTAGAAATCCACAGATCTGGGTACCAAGGTCAGGTTACGAGCAGGGACAGAGAGACGTCCCCACCCAGCACAGGGACTTACCTGACTTGACCTCACACAAAATAAAACACCAACAGAACACACAGGGGAGAATTTTCTTATGTTAAAAAAAATGTGCCTTTACCGAAAGTGCAATTAAACAGTGTCTCCTGAAATGTCAACTAAGAGGTACCCGTCAATTGGGGAATAAAAGACCACATTGCAGCGTATGAATGTAATGGAATAATGTTCTTCTGTGCGAAATGACAAGAGAAACCTGCAAAGACTACGTGAACGGATGCAGGGGGAACCGAGCAGAACCAGGACAGCCACTTCTACAACTGCAGCAGCGCTGTGAAAATGAGTAACTGTGGACGAGCTGGGGAGTCTAATCAAGGCGACGCCCCAGCACTGTTCTCACCTCCCGACAGGGCCTCAGGGGGCAGAAAGAGTCAGATACTTTCTGGACACAGCTTAACTATACTTATCACAAAAGTTTTGTTTTTCCCTTTTTTTCTAATAGGGGAGCAACAGGTAAAAGGGAAAGAAAATAAATGCTTATGGACTGAAAAAAATAATTTAGCTTAAAAAATGAAAGAAAAAAAAGAAAGGATTACTGAGGTGGAAATTATGGAAACCCTTTGGGGAAGTGATCAACTCCCTCCCCCCTAGAGTTTATGATCAAGGAGGAGAGGAACTATGATCCCAAAGTTTGGGCAAAGCAGATTTCAAAGGGTTCAGAGCAAAAGTAGGTAAGATCCCACGGACTAAGATGCTTCAGAAGGGCTCAGTCCAGGAAAGACGGGAGATGCTCAAGCATAAAATTCTGAAGACACAGAAAGGAACAACTTCAATGAAGAAGAAAAATGGATTTTGTTGTGGAGGTTCATGGATGCACAGGGAACTCAACAAATGAAATGTACAGAAGATGGAAGCAAGGCCAGGAACAGACGATGAACAGAAAAGCCTGGCACACAGACCTATAAAACCAGTGTCAGGACAACCAATGGCTTCAACCAAGTTACAGGCTACAAAAGGTACCCTCAAAAAGCAACAGCATTCTTATAGAACAATAATTAGAAAAGGAAATCCCATTCCAAATAACGACAAATTGGATAAAGCAACTGGGCATTAATCTAACCAAGCACGCAAAAGACTTGTAGAGACTCCATTACAAATCGTTCCTTCACAGGGATAGAACACAATGTAAACAGTCGGAGGAGTCGTGGGTACTCAGGGGCTGGGCCAATGTCAAACCTGTCAGTAGGATCCGAGTTAATTTATACCTTTAATACAAGTCAAATTAGCAAAGGGATATTTTACAAAACATAATAAAATAATAATGAAAAATTGACATGAAAAATAAGAGATGTAGAATGTCACATGGAATGATGAAAAGAGGTTTGGGGGCAGGGTGCACTTCCAGACCTCAAGCTATTATATAAAGCCTCAGTCATCAGAACCATCTGGTGTCAGCTAGGAAAGAAAGAGGAAGCTCAGTCAGAACAGAGTAGACAAGGGAGAACCACAAATGACAGAACTCAATAACTCAGTGTTTAACAAACTGGAAAACATGAACTATTTGGGAGACAACTCCCTATTTGTTTTAAAAAAAACCTGCTGGAAAATGAAAACAGTCTGGCAGAAATCAGGCTTAGACTAACACCTTATACACCATATTCCACAACATGTTCTTAACGTATACACGACCTGAAATATCACAGATACCATTTGTTAAAAATTTGGACAAAAGTGCATCATATACTTTTCATGGCTGGGTAGCAGATGTATTAAGAATACTTAATCAAATGAGGGATGGAGATAATTACAAATGATAAAATAGATAATTTTGATCATACCAAACTGAAACACTTCTGCACAAACAAAATTAACACACACAGAATAAGGGAAAGGAAAAGGGTCAAATGGGGAAAAAACTTTGTATCCAATTCTTGTGATAAGGGTTCAGTTTATGCAACAAAGACAAATAATTCCATTTCAAAAGAAGAAATCCAAAGCCATCAACAGCCATATGAAAATGCTCCAAATTACTAAGAATGAGAGAACTGCAAATCTAAACAATTCTCAGGTTCTACCTCATGCCCATCAGATTGGCAGAGATGACAAAAAAAGAAAAATGACAAATTGCTGGAGGAGCTGTGGGAAAACAGGCACGGTGACGCGTTGCTGCTGGGGCTGGGAGGTAGTTCAACTACTTTAGAAATTAATTTGGAATTATGCCCTTCAAAGTCATTAAGCTGTGTGCATACCGTTTGACTCCTTAATCCCATTATATATCCTAAAGAAATAGGTAAATACAAAATGTCTGTAGCAGCTTTTTGTTATAGCAAAAGAAATGGAAACAAAGTAGCTCCCCACCAACTGAGAAATGGATAACAAATGTTGGCATATGAATGTAATGGAATGTTGCTGTACCCCAAGAAATGATGGAAGGGATAACTCCAAAGAAACCCGGTAAGACTTACATGAACTGATGCAGGGTGAAGAAAGTGGGTCCAGAACAATTCGCACAAAGACTACAATAATGCAAAGGAGAACAAATTCCAGAGGACCAACACCCCCTGACAAGGTGGTGGACTGGAGGTGCAACACTGGTACTTACCTTTTCAGACATGGCCAAATAGAGACAAGCACTGCCACTATGTTGTTAAATTTAATACACACTTAAAAAAAGCAAACTGTATGGAGCAGAGATTCAGGCTTTCACAAATCCTGTGTGAACACAATCATCTTTCCCTTTTTTCTTTTTTCAAACACAATGCTCTTTTTCTGTTCTTTGTAAATGAAAAAACTGGCGTTTGTATACATTCATGCGCCCAGGTGGTCTCCTCCAGAAGGTAATCTCTTCCATTTTTCACTTTTTCATCCCAAGTACCTAGCACAACAGTTGGCATGTAGCAGACGCTTAATAAGCACTTGCTTGAGGATACTTACTAGCTATGAGACCCTAGATAAGTCACTTGACCTCCTTGATTTCCTCATCTGTAAAATGGGGGGGGGCCCTCCTTTCAATTTATGACCTTCTAAGTCACTCTTCTGAGCCTCGGGAAGGCGCTTTGCAAACCTTGAAGCTCTTCAGAAATACCAGTGCACAAATTTGTTCAAACTTCCTCCGAACAGGGCTGTTGTTAAGAAGAACAAGAGTAACAGCACAGAGCTTTTTAAATCCTGCCTCGTTTGATCCCAACGACGACCCTAGCAGGTGGGGACTATTAGAATTTCCATTTTAAAACGAGGAAACTGAAAACACATGTGGTTAATTGCCCAGGGTCACATGGCTAGACGTGTCTGAGGCCAGCTTGGAACTCAGGTCTCCCTGACCCCAACGAGGGGCTCTGTCCACTGCCCTACATGGCTGCCTCCGGTATAAACTACCTTCCCAGAATGATTTGAAATGAGGGGGCTAGTGAGTGCACTAAGAAGGGGGTGCCTGAGAATGACCCAGTCAGAGATGGGACACACTAACAAAAACTCCAAAAACGTATTTGGCAGGTATTTTACAAATAAGACTTTAAATCAAAAAGGATGGAGGAAGGAGAAGAGAGCTAGATACTGTAGAAAGTAGCCACCAAGAAGAATAACCCTGAGACACCCAGAAATTCACAGGAGACAAAACCCAAGAAAAGAGATATAATAAAGAGCAAACAAACAAAACCAAGGCCCCAAGAGCACACACACACATGTCCAGAGTTCAGTCAACAAACAAACTAGAGTCCTCAACCAAGGGGGCACACTTGACCTCATAGTAGGTATCCCTGAGGCTTGGTGGGATAAAACCTGTGACTGTCCCATGGCTCTGGATGGGCACACCTTATTCAACATAACAAGGCAGGGGTAATAAGGAATGTGTGCTCATGGGAGGAAATTCAGGAACCACAAAGGAGAGGGAGCACGGTTAAGATTATTTGGGCAAAGGTCAAAGGAGGGAGAAACAGGACTGAATTTGACCACCCAGACCGAAGGAAGAAAGAGATGAAGAGGTTAAAACAGATGCCAAGCCTGAAACATCATACAGGAGGGATGGGGGACTTCAATAAGCTGAGCCACGATTAACTTCCTGACTCGCTTTACTGATTATCTCATCCTTCCAAAGCGGAAGGAACAAACAAGCGAAATTCCACTCTGGGTCTGGTTCTCACTCACAAGGAGGAAGTGGTTGGTGAGGCAGAAAGGATGGAAAGCATGGGGAGGACACAAATCTTAGATCCAGAGAAAACAGACTTCAGAGGGAGCATAGGGAGGCTAAGGAGGATCCCCTGGATTAACGTGCCACAGTGAAAGTCTGCGCAGAGCGGCTGGGAGATGCCCAGACGAACATTTAAAGATACTTGGAAACAATTCAAACAGGAGGAAGAATAACCAGCATTCCTATGACACTTCAAGTTCTGCACAACGCCCCTCAAAGGGAGCTACCATCATTATCCTCACTTTACAGCTGAAGCCAAGAGACATTAAGTGACTTGCTCAGGGTCACAAAGCTAAAAAGACCTAAACCCTAAATGTTGGAAGCTGGACTTGAACTCAGGTCTTCTTGAGTTCAAGTCCAGTGCTCTATTCACTGGGCCACTTAAAGATGAGATTTGCCTGAGAATGATGTGGATGCAAGGAAGCTCCCAAGCTGACTTAGACATTAAAAAGAAACACAAAGAAGAGGAAAGCAAGGCCAGGTAACACAGAAAGACTATGAGAGAGTAGTACAGTCTCATAAAAAATAGTGGAAGGAGAGCTGGATAGAGAGTTGGAATCCTAACTCTAATTTCACATGAAGAATGCTAAAGCACAGAATGTGCAGAGGCTAGCGAAGAAAGTTAAGGATGACGACAAAAAAGGGTGTTAGGTACACTGAGAGAAACGAGAGGATTAAAAAGGAGACAGGACCCTGGCACAGAGTGGAGAAGATGAGAACCACTGGCGACAGTGAGGACGCACTCTGACTTTGTTTCTTCCACAAAAGGGAAAGGCCTTGACACTGCAGATGACAGAACAACAGTGACTAATGAGGACGAGATACTCAAGATAAATAAAGAGATGGTAGGAAGACAGCCAGCTGCCCTGGGAGAGTTTAAACCGCTTAGCTCTGAAAGAGCAGCTGACAATGTCTGAATCACTGTCAGTGACGGTTCAAAGAACAAGGAAGGCAGGAGCAGCATGGGGAGACTGCAAAAGGGCAGATGCCATCCTGATTTTCCAGAAAGGGAAGGTCATGGTCTCCAAATTATAGGGTCCATTCTAGAATTGTCCCAGGAATCAAAGAGGTGGTTGGTGCACACCTGGAAAGAGAAGCATTAATTCCAAAGAGTCAGCCTGGTGTCATTATCAAGCACCAGTCATGCCAGACTCACCTCCCTTCCTTTTGGGGACAGGATTACTAAGGTTTTGGTAAAGCACTCCTGCTATTCTTGGGGAGAAAACAGAGAATGTAAACTACATGTAATATAATTAAGTGGATTCCAAACTAATTAGATGGCAGGATTCAAGGAGTAGTTAAGGGTTCAACGTTGTGGTGGCAGAATCTGCCAGTAGGGCAGCACACTGGGAAGGTGTGCTTGGCCCTATGCTTGGTGATGCCTTTAATAACAACTTGAATAAAGACCTCATGGTGCCCCCATCAAGTCTGCAAATGACACAAAGTTGGGGGAGATGGGATGACTTACACATCTTATGGTAGATTCAGAATCCCAAAGGCCCTTGATCATCATCCCAGAGCATCGGGCTAAGGCTAATAAATTAAAATTCAAGAGGATTAATGTAAAGTTGTGCACCTGGGTACAAAAAATCAGTTTCACAAATACAAGATGGAGGAGACATGTATAAAGGACAGTGGTTCTGAAGGAGATTTGGGGGGGGGGGGTGGTATTTAGGGGTCTGCAAGCTCAATGGGTCAGCAGCGTGAAGCTGTAGCCAAAAAAACTAATGGGAGCGTGGGCAGAGCTGTCAGGAAGACAGAGCAGATTGTCTCATTGGACTCAACTCACGGATGACTTCATCTAAAGGAAACGTTCTCATTCTGGCCGCCACAAATTTAAAAGGGCGTGAATAAGCTGGAAAGCACTCAGAGGAGGACAAGCATGAAGGCCTTCAGGCCACGTCATGAGGGGTAGCTGAAGGGACTGGGGATGCCTACAACCTGGAGAAGAGAAGACTGGGAGATGAGCCTTGAGAACAGAATCGGGGGGGGGGGGGGGGCAACACAAGTTGCACTGAAACCAATTTAGGCTTACTCTCCAGCTGTCCCACTCAAAGTACAATGGCATGCCATCTGCCAGAAGTGGCGGGTCCCCCCTGAATTCCAATTCAAGTAGTTGACCACTTGTCATAGTGGGGATTCCTTTCACATATGGGTTTGGAGATGGCCACTGAGGTCTCCTCCAATCCTCATATTCTGTGGCCAGATTCAAACCCTACTTCTGCCACTTGAAGAAAAGGTGCCAACCCACATTGGCAGAGAGAGGCTCCTCAGCCAAGAGTTCCCTATGCCAGTGAAGTCAAAGGTCCAGCCTGACCTGGGCCCTCTTCTCTTCCCCCTCCATATCCTTCTCACTCAGCGAGCTCATCGGCTCCAATGTTCATCTCCTCCATGCAGATGACATCCAGCCCAAGTCTCTCTCCTGAGCAACAGCCACACGCCACCATCTGCCTCATGGGACATCTATCCCACACACACCACAAACCCAACATGTCCAGAAGAGAACTCATGATCTTTCTCTCCAAATTACCCCCTGTTCTGAACTGTCAAGGGAACCACCACCCTCCCAGTCACCTCAGCTCACAACCTCAGTGCCATCCTCAACTCTCACAGTCAACCAGCTGCCAGATCTTGCCTCAGCATTTCAGAATACCTTTTATCCAGCTCCTTCTCTCCACCCATCCAGCCAAAATGCTAGCTCAAGTCTTCATCACTTCCTGCTTGGACCACTACAATAATTGCCTTCTAACTGGTTCCTCTTCCTCAAGTTTCTCCCAGCTCCAATTCGACCCTCACTCAGCTACCAATGTGATTTTTCCAAAGCACAGGTCTGACTTTGCTGATTTGGTGACTGACCTATATGCTTCTCACCAATCACTGCCATCTTTGATCACCATGGGAGGTAGAGGCCCAGGCTCAAGAAAGTTCTGGGCCACGAGTGAGCAAATGTCCAAGGATAGTGACAGTGACATTGGCCCAGACAGGCCACATCAAGCGGTCACCCAGGAGGAACATGTGTCTAGGGGTCACCCCACTGGACGTGACCTGAAAATTTTACAAAAACAGCAAACTTCCACACCGTGCACACAGACTTTCCTGCCAAGAGTCCCAGGGTGACTGTGTGAAGGAGGTACTGGAGGTGTTTTTAACCCCCATTTGGCAGGTGAGGAAACTGAGGCACAAAGAAGTGAGGTGAGGGCTTCAGGGTCACTCACACAGAGTATGAAAGATAAAAGGGGCTCAGTTATGCCCAGCAACCCTTTACTGAGTCGAGGTGACTCGATTTAGGCACGTTAGATGGTAAGCATCCTGAGGACAGGAGCTGCATTTGCTTTTTCTGCGTAATCCTGGCGGTTAATGTGTCTGGCATCTAGTTAACAATAAATGCTTGTTGCCTGAGTGACTGAATTTCATTGTGGGCATAACTGGGAGCCACAGAAGGATCTTATGAAGAATATTCTATCAGCCCCGTGG
Source organism: Trichosurus vulpecula (assembly GCF_011100635.1). Lineage (NCBI taxonomy): Eukaryota > Metazoa > Chordata > Mammalia > Diprotodontia > Phalangeridae > Trichosurus > Trichosurus vulpecula. Next base: position 3,533,548 of record NC_050578.1, read on the forward strand.
AGCATGGGTTAAAGAAGGGAGAACAAAGATGCTCTGGCACAGTGGCTGGAACATTGGGCCCTGAGTTCAAATGCAGCCTCAGACCCTTACTAGCAATGTGAGGTAAGTCACTTCACCGGCTGCCTCGTTGTCCAAGGCTGTTGTGAGGATTTAAAAAATGGCACGCTGTTTGTAAAGCGGGTGCCCCTCTCATTCAGTGCCGTCCAGGACCAGCAGAGGCAGTCCAAGAAGCCTCTAAATGCAGCATCCACACTAGGGAGGGGTCCAGAGACAAAGAATCTTGGCCTCTCGGGTAACTGTAAAGCGGGGATGAGGACACCCGGTTCACCCATCTCACCGCACCAGGTGAAACGCAGCTTTAAAAAATACAAGTCGCTAGCGATAACATCGTCAGGCATCTGCAGCCGTCAGCGCAGCGCCTCCCCTCTGCCCACCCCCTCCCCTCTGCCTCCCCCTCCCTACCTCCCCCCCCCCCCCCCCCCCCGTCAGACAAAGGATTTCAGCCGATTTCATCAGCCAGACAGACAGGTGAACAAGGCGGACAAGAGGGAGATGCGCCCAGGGGGCTCACGGGCTAGTGGGGGTGCCTAAGGCAGAAACACCGAGGAGCAGAAGAATACGCATTATGGCAGCGGAGGAGACCCCACCCCGCCTTCACCCGCAGTGTGGTGGGGGGAAGAGGAGCAGGGGGCGGGGATTAGAGAGGAGGTGCGAAGGGATGGATGGCTGCCGTCACAGGGGAGGGGGCCTCAAGCGGAGGGGATGGGGATGGAAAGAGCAGGGGGGAGGAATGCCAGTGGAGGGGGATGAAGGCGGGGAGGATGGGGGAGAAAGGAGGGGAATAAAGATGGGGATGATGGAGGGGAGGATGGGAGGGGGACGATGATGGGGAGGATGGGGGAGGATGAAAGCGGGGAGGATGGGGGGAAAGGAGGGGGATAAAGATGGGGATGATGGAGGGGAGGATGGGAGGGGGACGATGATGGGGAGGATGGGGAGGATGAAAGCGGGGAGGATGGGGGGAAAGGAGGGGGATAAAGATGGGGATGATGGAGAGGAGGAGGATGATGATGATGGAGAGGATGGGAGGAGAAGGAGAGGGAGACGATGATGGGGAGGAGGGGAGGGGGATGAAAGCGGGGAGGATGGGGGGAAAGGAGGGGGATAAAGGCAGGGATGATGGAGAGGAGGATGATGATGATGGAGAGGATGGGAGGAGAAGGAGAGGGAGACGATGATGGGGAGGAGGGGAGGGGGATGACGGCGGGGAGGAGGGGGGAGGAGGAGAGGGGGACGATGATGGGGAGGAGGGAAGAGGGATAATGACTGGGAGGATGGAGGGAGGAGGGGAGGGGAAGGATGGAGGAGGGATGATGGCAGGGAAGATGGAAGGAGGGATGATGGTGGGGAGGGGGATGATGACAAGGAGGATGGAGGGAGAGAGGAGGGGGATGACGGAGGGGAGGGGGGCAGACTAAAGGCGAATGACGGAAGGCAGATTGGAGGGAGGAAGGGAGGGAGGGGGATGGGGGAGCCGCACAACGCAGAGGGAATTAGAGCCGGGAGGACGGAAGGAGGGGGCCAGGGGATGGTGGACGGGGGGGGGGTCTAAGGGGAGGAGGGGGCTGATGGGGGGCCGTGGACAGAGGGCTCCTGGGAGGGAGGAGGATGAAGGGGTCTCAGGGGACCCGCGATGCATGGGGGGCAGGGGAGGGGACGGGAGGGGTCCCCCCGGGGAGGGGCGGGGCGAGGGCCTCACCCGACTGGTCCCAGGCCAGGGCCGGGCTGGGCCTGGGCAGCAGCAGCAGAAGCAGGAGGGCGCAGAGCGGGGCCGGGCAGCGGCGGCCCCCGCACAGCGAGGCGCCAGCCTGGGCCGCGGGCGCCATGGGGCCTCGCGCGGGGTCAGGCCGGAGCTGGGCGAAGTGGACGTCGGAAGCAAGGGACGCTGCGCTCTGCTGCGGCAGACGGACTGCGGAGACGGGCGGCGGGAGCGCGCGGCGCTCGTCCCCGACCCGCCTGCCTGCGGCACTGGGGCGCCGACACATCGCGGCCGCTGAGTGGCTGCTCCCGCCGCGGGTCCCGCCCACTCCCCGCCCCTGCGCTCCGCGCCGGCGTCCTAGACGGAGCAGGTCCGGCCGCAGGTCTCCGCCCCCACGCGGGCCGGCCATGGCCGCGCAGGCGCCCTGGGAAGCAGCCGAGCTCTCCCCCCCACCCCCGCCGCCCCCAGAGACCCCCACCCCCCACCCCGTGGAGCAGCCTCGAGGCCGGCGGAGCCCAGTAACTGACCGAGCGGAGCCCGGGTTTCGAGGACTAGCCTCGGGCTAGCCAGGCCACCGCTCTCCATCCCTTAGTGCACGCGCACGCATTCCTCTTAACCACAGCCCGCATCGGGGGCGGCGCCCTGGGGCGGCGGCCCGCGTCCCATTCCGTAAACAATACTCGTGATGGAGCGCTTGGCAAAAGGCCTTGCGAAGGAGAGCTTAGCTGATCCTCAGGCCACTCTGGGAAGTGGGGCTGGGCTTCTCATTTTACAGATAAGCAAACTGAGGCAGGCGGTGATCAGCGAGCCAGCAAGCATCTGAGGCAGAATTTGAACTCGGGTCTTCCTCTGTGCACCATTTGTACCTGCCTCACCAAGTGCCTACTACGTGCTGGTCACTGTGTATAGCGACACAAAAGTGAAGCCGAGACGACGTGTATGTAATTAATGAATAATGACTAATAAATGTATAATTACAGCAATAGATTCAATTTTGTATTAGAATAGGATGCAGTATACAGGCTAACAATAGATTATTGTAGACTGTGTACTAACAGCAGTTGGTAGCTCAATTAAATACAATATAAACGCTCCAAACTACACTAAGCATTTTGGGACACCCTTTGTCTACAGGCACATAGGACAGATACAATGCACATTGTATAGTTCACGTATAGCATACGCCGCGTATAGATGCATAGGTATCAGACATACTAGATACATACTATCTCTCTCCACAGAGAAGCTACAAAATAAACCAGGGAACGTTGGGGAGAAGCCGTCTGATGACTAGAGGAAAAGCCTCTGGTAGAAGAGAAGGTGGTGCTTGAACTGAGCCCTGAGAGAGATTCTAAGAGATGGCCACCTCCCCCAGCAACGTAAGAGTCAGGGGCACACCCTTTCCTCAGACCCCTCCTCCTCCAGTTCTAGAAACTAGAACCAGGAATAAATCAACTCTGCCATCGTTCCTGGATGCGGCTTGTCAATCTACTCAACTTCCTTTTGGTCCCTCTTTCAATATCCCTTTAAATTCCGGGACCAAATTACCCCCTCCTTGTCCACTACTCACCTAGGTGTGTTTTTTCCCCATTAGAGTACAAACTCCATAACTGAGACTGTGTTTGTGTTAATAATACAATGTTCATCACACAGTAAGTGTTTAATAAATACTTTCTCATGCATTCTGAAGAAGGTGAGGAAGGAGTGTATTCCAGACACGGGTAATAGCCAAGACAAAGGCAAAGAGTCAGAGATGGAGTACATACATGAGGAATCCCAAGAAGGTCAGTTTGACCGTATTTCTGTGTGTGTTAAGGCAGAGAGCGGGTTGGAGCCAGGTTGCAAAGGGCTTTAAATGCCAAAGGAATTTATATTTGATCCTGGAAATTTTAGGAAGGCATTTAAATTTACTGGAGAAGAGAGTGACATGGTCAGAGCTGTGTTTTAGAAAAATCCACTTTGTCAGCTGTGTGAAGGATGTATTAGAGGAGAGAGACTTGGGGAGGGTTGTTGTGTCAGTGTTCAGTCATGCCTGACTCTCCATAACCCCATTTGGGGTTTTCTTGGCAGAGATACTGGAGTGGTTTGCCATTTCCTTCTCTGGCTCATTTTACAGATGAGGAAACTGAGGCAAAGAGGGTGAAATTACTTGCCCAGGGTCACACAGCTTGTAAGTGTCTGAGGCCAGATTTGAACTCAGATTTTCCTGACTCTAGGTCTGGTACTCTATTCCCAGAACTTGGACAGTGCCTGGTTCTTAGTAAGCATTTAATAAAGGCTTCTTGATTTGGTTTGGCATAAGGGGGAAAGCCACTTCTTCAAGTCTCAGTTTTTCTGTATCACATGGGGCTAATGACTTCACAAAGTGACTTGCCCAGGGTCACACAGCTAGTAAGTGTCTGAGGCCAGATTTGAACTCAAGAAGATGAATTTTCCTGACTCCAGGCCCAGCACTCTATGCACTACATTACCTAGCTGCCCTGAGGGAGGGAAGACAATTCTAATTAGGCTACTGCATTAGTCCAAGAGTAAGGGCCTACACTGGGGTGTCAGCTGTGGGAATGGAGAGAAGTGAGGGGCTACTTAGAAGAGAAAGGTCACCAAGCAAGATTTGGCAGCTGATTGGATATAGGGGTAAGTGAGAGTGAGGAGTAAAAGATGCCAACTGAGTGTCAAGGTGACCCTGGGTGACTAGGAGCACAACAGGATCCTTGGCAGTAATAGGGAAGTTCACAGAAGGGAAGGATGATGAGTTCTAGCCATGCCAACCCTCTGAGGGTAGAAACAGAGCCCTAAAGTGCCATACCCCACATCCCTTCATCACCATGTGGGGGGCAATGGAGGGAGGAAATGGAGAAGCCATAGAATCCTGGGAGTACCATACAGTAAAAACAAACATCTCCAATGCGTACACCTCAACCTCAACATACATACACCCCACTCTGCTCAGAGTTGTATCTGCCCTTGTGTCAGGGGCTCCCTCATCCACACACCCAAATGATTGTGGGAAGTTGAATATCTAACCCTTGTGCCCCGATACACCTGGAGGGTTGTGTCCTCATACATGCTAAAAGGACCAGAATTTAAGACTACCTCGAAGGACAAAGCTGTGCCAGTCCCCACAGCACATCTGCATTTACTAGAGATAGTGGGATAAAAATGTTTTTGTTTCAAAGTAAAATGATATCTGCTTGCAGCTGTATTGCACAGATAGGAGAAATTATTTAAAATTATTTTTAATTCTTGAGTAATTTGACAAAATTAATGCGTTTGGTCCTTATATTAAAAGCCCACAAGCTCACAGAGCTCACCACACAAACATGTTTATTCAAGGACTAAAGGAAACCAGATAGGAAATGGTCAAAGAAGCACATACTGCTTAGCCACCATCGGAAAGAAAGCTCTGCTGTGGCGGCACAAATCGGAGCCAAGGCTCACAATCTCAAAGCCATCAGAAGTATCTGGTCTTACATGGGACTAAGCAGAAATACCCTCCATGATGCCCCCAAACAGTGGTCCTCCAGCCTCAACTGAAAGAGGGGCATGTGAGGCCTTCTGCATTTAGAACAAGTTGGGATCTTGTCTTAGGATCCTAGATCTACAGCTGAAAGGTTATCTAGTCCAGCCCCTCATTTTACCGATGGAGAAACTGAGGCCCAGAAAGTCACTCCTCCAAGGTCACACAGAGAGTGAGTGGCAGAATCCAGACTTAGATTCTATCAGTCTAATGACCCAGAATCCAAGCAGTTTGCATCCACTCAGGGGCAGATCTACTTGTTAAGAAGTTGTTCCTTATAGACCCTAAATCTGCCTCTCCACAACTTTCACCCAGTACAACACCCAGCTCTGCCCTCTAGGGCCAAGCAGAATAAAGCTTATCTTGCTGCTGGACAGCTCCTTGAACACTTGAAGGAAGCCACCTGCTGAACTTGGTGGCAGCACTTTCAGTCTAGGTCAGAAAAACAACCAAACAAACCCAACTCTCTGGTCCCCACTAAGCTTTCTCTTCTCCTCAGTTTCGTTAGCCAGTGTGGCCCATTCTTCTTGCCCTTTTCTGGATGTCATCCACCTTCTTAAGATGTGGTACACAGACCACATCTGGTATTCCAGATAAAGGCCGAGCAAGGCAGAATGCCAGAGAACTATGACCTCACCCCTATTCTGAATACAACTCCCTGCCTTCTCTTTGTGCACAGAGGTGAAGAAGGATGAAAGAGATAGAGGTGAGTGCATTGGGACCTGGCAACTGACAGTGCAAAGGGTGAATGCATGGATTCAGAAAGGCAAAGGAGCTAGGATTACAACCTGACAAGACTGGGGATAATCCTTCAGGGGAAGAAAGGGATGTTTAAAGAAATAGAGGTCTTCCAGGCATTCCTGAGGAAAAGGCCGGAGCTGAACAGAGAACATGAGATTCAAAAACAAGGCTCAGGAGAAGCATAAAAGGATAACATGAAAGAGGAATCATAAGGTTAAATTGTTTACATTCCTATATGAGAAGAAGATACATGTAACTCCTAAGAATCTGATCATTACTGAGGCAGTTAGGAGGTTACAAAGACAGAGGGCACAAAACTGAGTCATATGGTGGAATGATCTCAAGAGAAAAAAAATGGAAGGGTGAGAAAGCAGCATTCACTGGGAAAAGGGGGAAGGGAGAGGAAAAATGAGGAAAATTATCTCACATAAAAGAGGCCTGCAAAGAAGAGCTTTTACCATGGAGAGGAAGGGGGTAGGGAACAGGCAACAATTCTCATCTGAACTGGTTCCAAAGGAAAGAAAATTTTATATATATATACACATACATTCAGCTGAGTATGGAAATCTATCTTACCCAACAGGGAAGTAGGAGGGAAAGGGGATAAGAGGAAGGGAGGGGGGGTGATAAAAAGGGAAGGTAGATTAAGGAAGGCAGGGGTCACAATTAAGAGGAGAGACAGGGTTAAAAAAGAGAGAGAAAAGGATAAATGGAAGAAAATAGGATGGAGGGATAACACAATTGGTAATCATAACTGTAAATGTGAATGGAATGAACTTACCCATAAAACAGAAGCTGATAGCAGAATGAAATAGAAACCAGAATCCAACAATACGTTTACTGGAAACACACTTGAAACAGAAAGACACACACAGAGTACAAATAAAGGGCTGCAGCAGAATCTATTATGCTTAAGTTCAGGTAAAAAAAAAAAGACAGGAGTGACAGTCACAATCTCATACCAAAAACAGACCTAATTGAAACAGATAATCAGAAAACTACATTTTTTTTGCTGAAAGGTAGCATAGACAATGAAGTATTATCAATGCTAAACATATATTCGCTAAATGACAAAGCATCCAAATTTGGAAAGGAAAAGTTAAATGAGTTATAGGAGGAAATAGACAGTAAAACAATACTACTAGGGGACCTCAACTTTTCCCTCTTGGAACTAGATAAATCTAACCATAAACTAAATAAGAAAGAAGTTAAAGAGATGAATAGAATTTTAGAAAACTTAGATATTATAGACTCATGGAGAAAACTGAATGGGAACAGAAAGGAGTACACCTTTTTCTCAGTTGTACATGGAAGTTTCACAAAAATTGGCCATGTGTTAGGGCATAAAAACCTCACAAATAAATGCAGAAAAGCAAAAATATTAAATGGTCCATTTGGGGGCCATAATGCAATAAAAATTCCATTCAGTAAAGGGCCTTAGGAGCTTAGATTAAAAATTAATTGGAAACTAGTAGGATAATCCAAAAAATGAGAGAGGCAAAAAACAAATCATAGAAACAATCAATAATTTCATTAAAGATAATGCCAAAGTTGTACTTAAAGGAAATTTTAAACACTTAAATCAGAGAGAGGGAGGGAGGGAGGGAGAGAGAAAGAGAGAGAGAGAGAGAGAGAGAGAGAGACCAGACCAGATCAATGAATTGGGCGTACAACTAAAAAAAAATTAGAAAAAGAACAAAATAAAAATTCCCTATTAAACACTGAAAGAGAAATCCGGGAAAATTTAAGGCTTGATTAACAAAAGTAAAAAAACAAACAAAACCCATTGAACTAATAAGTAAAACTAGCAGCTGGCTTTATGAAAAAAAAACAATAAAAATAGATAAACAATTGCTTAATTTGATTTAAAAAGTAAAATGTAAAGAAAAGAAATTGAAAGAATACGAATAAACATTGGGAAAGCAAATTATAATAATTTGCAGACTATGATGGTATACTTAGAAAACTCTAGAGAATCAACTAAAAGACAAGCTGAAATAACTAACAACTTTGGCAAAATTGCAGGATATGAAATAAACCCACACAAAGAATTAGCATTTTTATATATTACCAACAAAACCCAGCAGGAAGAAATAGATAGATTCCATTTAAAATAACTACAGACAATATAAAATGCTTGAGCATGTACCTGCCAAGACATACCCAAGAACTATACAAACACAATTACAAAACACTTTTCACACAAATAAAAATAGATCTAAACAATTGGAGAAATATTTATTGCTCATAGGTAGGCTGAGCCAATATAATAAAAATGACAACTCTATTTAAATTAAATTACTTATTCAGTGTCATACCAATCAAACTACCAAAGAATTATTTTATAGAGCTCAAAAAATAATAATTCATCTGGAAGAATAAAAGGTCAAGAATATCAAGGGAATCAGTGAAAAAAAACTTAAGGAACGTTGCCCAGCAGTACCAGATTTCAAATTATATTACAAAGCAATGATCATCAACACAATCTGGTACTGGCTAAGAAATAGAGTGGTGGCTCAGTGGAATAGATTAGGTGCACAACACACAGAGGTAAATGTCTACAGTAATGTTGTGTTTGATAAACCCAAAGACCCAAGCTTTGGGGGCAAGAACTCACTATTTGACAAAAATTACCAGGAAAACTGGAAAACAGTCTGGCAGAAACTAGGCAGAGATCAACATATCACATTGTATACCAAGATAAGGTTAAATGGGTACATGATGATAGAAAAAGCACATGTTTTCCTATGGACCGCTGACATACACACACACATACACACATATGAAGAAAGTTTTTTAGGTGGGGTTTGGGACAGTTTTGGAGAGCAAAATTGGAGGGCTAGGGCAGTTAGAAGTGGTCAACTGAGTTAAGGCTTCGGTGATTGGAGGCTTCAGTGATTCTTGATTCATTAAAAAGAGATGATTTGATTTGCCAAGAGCCCTTGTGATATTTAGGGTTCCCTCCAGCGCCACCTAGAGTTGCAGAGGGGTAACGTTTCACATAAGAGCTCCTTGCCCTCTGCTGCCATCTGAGAGGGCTGTGAGCTCCTGCCTGATTGGATGGGGCAGCAAGCAGATGAGTGGAGCTAGTCTGACGAGCCTGGCATTTTAGCTGACAGAGAACTCGCATTCATGTTCAGAGCTAATGTTTTCTAAAGTTCATTTTTAGGGTGACAGGTAGTCGAAAGAGTTTATTCAGCTGTGTTTGAAGAGTGAAGAGGAAAAGATTTCCCAGGCCGAAGAGTGGTAAGCATCACCAGCCAAGCCATAAACAGAGAGGAGCCAGCAACATTCCAGCCAACAGTCCCGAGTCTGACTTACCCTGCACACATTAATTTTCCTCCCTCCTGTGTTTCCCTGCTAGGTTCTTTATAAATGTGTGCCTACTCTTCACTGTAGCCACTGAGTGCATTGGTGAAAGGGTGTGATCTGGTTTTCTACGTGTATTGTGATGTATTTATTACTTAGTGCATTTGCCTTAATATTTTAGTATCTATAACATTATTATTTTTGTGCATTATTATTAAGTAAATGGCTATGTTTCAGATTTTTTAACATCATTATTGTGAGTGGCTGGTTATGTAGACAGAAAACATATTGGGCTGGCTGAGACTGTTACTTTGCTTGAGCTTGGGAGTCCTGAAATGCAGTAGGGCTAAACGTGGCCCAGTGTCTGCACTAAGTCCAGCGCCAATGTGGTGAACCTGTGGGGCAGGGGGGCTACGAGGCTACCTAAGGAGGTTCAAGCTAGCCCAGGTTGGAAACAGAAAAAGTTAAGGCTTCCTTGCTGATCAACAGTGGTACTGGGCCCATGAATGCCTGTTGCACCTCCCTCCTGGGTGAGACAAGAAGATCCAGTTGGAAAAAAGGAAGGAAGGAAGGAAGGAAAAATGGATGGGGGTTCGAGAGGCAGAATGGTGAGCAGGGGAAGTATATTTCCTCTCAATAGTCTTGCCCCTAGAACCCTGAAAGAGTCTGAATGTAATAGTGTCATGGTAGCGATCAATCACTGGAAACTTAGACCTGCTAATGTAAGAGCAGGCTGAGGAGTGAGGCAAATCCAGAGAAAAGTAAAGTGGTCTCTACCTACACCTCGGTGAGAGGGATGAGGCCCCCAAGTACTACACATTGTGGGGGATGATTACGTGCTACTGTAGCACCCCATTTGCCAGAATCCCCACAGTAGCAAAGAACTGGAAACTGAGCAGGTGCCCCTGGCATGTGGAATGGCTGAACAAGTTATGATATATGAATGTGCTGGAATACTACTGTGCTATATGAAATGATAAAGGGGATGGTTTCAGAGAAACCTTGGAAGACTTGTGTGAACTGATGCAGAGTGAAAATACTAATACCCAGAAGAACAACTTGTCATTGTATATTGTAACGACAAATGTTTTGGAAAGATCAACCCAATGCTCAACCAGAATTTCAGAGAATTCCTGGTGAAACATGCTGCCCACCTCCAAATAGAGAGGTAAAGGACTCACTAAGACAGATTGAGATTGAGACCGCTGTTTTGTTTTTTGATGAGGCCAACGAACGGGTTCAATCTGCTTGACTATACATGTTTGTAACAGGGAGTTTGTTTTTCTTGCTTTCTCAGTGGAGGTTGACAGGGTGTAGGAGTGGGAAGAAGAGAATGTGGACTTTAAAGTAAAACTGAATTTTGAGAAAGGACTAGACCCGAGATCAGCCACTGCTGCTGCTAAACCTGATTTCCATCCATCCATTACTCTGGTCCCTCCTTTCTCTCCCAGACTGTCTCTTCCTCTCTAGCTTCACTTTCCTACCTTCAGAGTCTTGACATTAATCCATTTTAACAGTATCGTTCTCCACCATTGATTTCTTTACCCCTGCTTCATGCTCTGCCAATCCCCAACCTTGGGTCAGCCCCAGCCTCCACCTTTTGTGCCCTGGCTCTTAGGCTAACAGAGTTCACCAGACCATGCAGACTGGGTCCACCTATCTGGCCTTCCTCACTCCACAGCAACCCTCAATTCAGCTTTGATTAACTGTCACACTCCAAGCAACAGCTGTCCCAAATTTCTTCTTAGCGCCCATCCCCTCTATCCTTCCACTCAGCAGGTAATGTTGCTTAGAGAAGATCAAGGCCATCTGCTGATGAGCTAGCTGCCCCCTTCACATCTCAAATTATGTTGACCGCTTCATGAGTCTCCTCCTCCTTACAGCCTTAGAGGAAGAGGTGGCCCTTCTTTTTGAACCTTCCCCCTCCCCTTTCCACCCCTTTGGGAGCTTGCCCTTCAGTCAATCTCCCTGTCTTCAGCCTCTCCCTATCCACTCATCCACTGAGGCCTGCTCCACTCTCTGGCCTCCTTTTCAGAGCTCTCAGGATCTGTGATTCAGCAGCATCATTATTTCTTCCAGCAAGCCTGCTCCTAGTCCCTTTGCTACTCAATTGATGGCCTCTGACAGTTGCTATGGCTAAAAAACAGATGACTCTGCCTCCAGCCTCAGTGAAACTGGTCCTTGGCCAACAGATTCAGTCCATTACCAGGTACACAAAGCTTGTCAAGCCTGGCAGGGATACAGCCTTGGAAAATCCCAGGTAAGGTTTTCCCCCAGCCATGCTGAGGATTCTGTGCAGGCAGGATACTCTCAGTCTTAAAAACCTGCCACCAGATGCTGTTGTTGTGCATCCTTCATCCTCAAAGAGAACCAATGATATCAGGAGGGTGATGTCATGACTTGCCAGGACTTGGATTTAAGTGAGGCAGGGCTGTGCAAAGTCACCAGCCTCACTCTGTCCTCCAAAGTCCAGTGGCCAGACATAAGTCAAGGCAACTGGTGATGGCCCAGCTGCTACCCATTCAACCTGCCTTTTGCTATCTTTTCTCCTGCCTTGAGACCTCCTAGAAAGAGTTCTCCACAGTCACTGCCCTGACTTCCTCACCAAACTACTTCTCAAGCCTCACTTCAGTTTCACTTGGGTGGGGCAATGAACCGGAGAAATGAGATGGTCGTCTTCATCTTGGGGCCTTGGTCTCTGATCCAAAGGCTGCGCTTCATTGCTAAACCTCATGGCCGTTTCCCAGTCCCCATCTTCCTTCTCTGAAGCTCTCCACCTCGCTGACCACACTCTCTCCCTCCCTTGGCTGCCCTGATGCTCCTTTCCACTGATTCTCCTCCTGCTCGCCCATCATGTTGCTCCTTCTCCATTACTGGGTCACCATCCATCCCCTTCCTTGGGTATGGAGCTCCCCAAGCCTCCCTCCTGGGCTCTCTTCCCTCTCTATAGCTTCTCCCTGGGCAATACTAACACATACATATTGGTAAATACCAATACTAATACCCACTTATTGAGGAATACTAATCCATGTTGATAGATCTCATCAGCTTACTTGGGTTTAATTATCATCTCTACACATAGTACTCCATAATCCATATTTACAACTTTAATTTCTTTCCTAAAATCCAGGTCCTGAATCTCAACTACTTTTTGGACATCTCCACCCAAATATACTATTGACTTCATGAGCTCAGCAAAGAAGGTGAGCTCCCAGTGCAGGGGGACTTTTGATTTTTGTATAATGTAAATTGATGAGGAAGTCAAGGCAGTGACTGTGGAGAACTCTTTCTAGGGTCTCAAGGGAGGAGGAAAGATAGAAAAAGGCCATCTGAATGGCTAGCACCAAAGAGTATATTACACAAAATTTAAACTCTTAGGTTGGGTCCCTACAGGGCAACTGCTACCTTATATCCTAGGAGTAATCATACCGGTCACTACTTCTAAGTGCTTCTGAGCCCCAACTGGTGTGCTCCCCATTAAAAATCAGCCAATAAACAATTAGCTTTCAGCAAAGCTAAAGGTGGTATGGTAAGTTAGTGTTACTAAGTTGGTATAGTAAAAATAGTGGGGACAAAACACACTTCACCCCCCCCAAAAAAAACCCCAGGGCACTCTTTTTGGCAAATACACACAGGTCCATGGGAATAGTGGGCTTACCTAAGGGTATGATGGCAGTGAGGCAAACAGCATGGCAAAGTGATGCTTTACAACGCCTGGCACTTGAAATCCATTTTTTTGCTTTGTAGAGTCCTCACAGAGCTTCTTTGGGATGTTGCTCTCCACTGGGCAAACAGTTTGACTAGGATCTGGAGATCTGTGCCTTTTGGAGTTCACATCCAGCATTTGTCTCTGCCACAGAGGGTCGTCTTTTCTCTATTGGCATCTCTCCATAGTTCATCTAACCCCGTTCATCTCTGCTTCTGATGCGGGTGATTCCCTAGCCATCGGCCATTGCCCCTCTGGTGACCCCACAGCTATGCCCTCACAGGCTTCCTGTGATCGCCAGCCCTTTCAGCATTCCTGAGATCCCTTGCCAATTCCAATCTGGATGCTCATTCACCTGAGATAAGTAAAGAATAAACAGAGGCAGCCAGGTGTTCATGGATACATGGTGGTCAGGAAGGGGATTGGGGCTAGCTGCCTTTTTCTCACTAGGCTCTTGTGAGGCAGCTCACAGCAGTCCTGGTGCTTCCAAGTTAAAAGGAAAAGAGCGAGTAGAAAGGCACACCACTCCTTTAGCAGATAGCCTGAGGTCCAGCTCATCAGCCAATTAGAGAATTTTCCATCAGCCACTACAAAACCCCTGACTCATCCCTGGTGAGAAGTAGGCTACCCTCAGTATTTCCTGCAGTGGACTGAGGGAGCAGGAACATCTGCCAAGGCTCCATATAACCCACCAGGAACGACCAATCCACGCACCCTCCACGAGTGCTGCTGCACTATGAGCAAGAGGATGAACTCATGCTTGTCGGTGGCCCTTTTCTCCCATGCGTTAGAAGATACTGCCTTTCTGAATCCTTCTGCTTAGGCACTTCCTCCAGGAAGTCTTCTCTGATCACTCCAACTGATCATATTTCCTCCCTCAGATACTGTCATGGAACTTTTCCTTTGTCCTCTTACTCCCTAATCCATTTATCTACATAGAGGTTCCCCCACCCCAAGAATAGAGTTGGCTCTCTGATGTCTCCTCCCCTTTTCTAGGGGCCAGTTAAATTGGGGGGGGGTGTCTTAACCTGCGAACTTGGTTTTCTTAAAAAATATTTTGATAACAGTATTTCAATGTAACCGGTTTCCTTTGGAATTCTACGTATTGTATTGATTTCAAAACATGTTTCTGAGGAGGGGAGCATATGCAATACGGGACTGCAGCTAAAGAGAGCTATGACACAGAGAAGGTTATGCACACCAAGCTAAAGGATGTTCAAACAACTGAAAAGGACTTTGAAGTTTAGTGAGCCGACACATACTCATTTTAAATAATCATAATAACTAGCATGTGTGTGGTATTTTAAGGTGTTCAAGATATGTTGCATAAGATACATCAGCTCATTTGATCTGCACAACAGTTCTGGGTGGTTTTATCATCCCCATTTCACAGATGGGGAAACTGAGGCACCAAGCAGTTAAGAGACTTGTCCAGGGTCATTCAGCCATTCCAGCCAACGTCTGAGGCTGTAGGTGAACTGAACTCTTCCTGAGACTCAGTCCAGGCCTCTACTCTTTCTAGATGAAGACAAGAGAGCCAGAGAGGGGCAGTGACCTACCCTGGGTCACACAGCAGGTGAGTATCAGGGTGGGCTTCAAACCTCAGTCTCCCTACTCCAAAGGCTGGAAAGACCTTTCCTCTGGCTTGATTGAGGGGTGGATGAGTGAGAGATAAGTGGGTGTTCCTATCCCCCAGGCCGAGCCAGGGGGCGCCCACCCGGATTCGACGCCTGCGTGAGGGCGCGTGGGGGAGCGCTGAGTGGGAACTGCGCTACGCACCCGGGCTCTCTCGCGGCTCCTTTAAGAACAGGTGCGGCGCCAGAAGCGGGGAGGGGCGAGGGGCGGGTCTAAGGGCGGGCCCGGAGGCGGGTCCTAGATTGGCCACCCAATCACGACGTGAGCGCGGGGAGGCCGCCGGGAGAGGGCGGGCTCAAGGCGGAGCGCGCCGCTCTGACGTCAGCACGTCCCAGCGCCCCGCTCCCACCCGGCCGGCGGAAGTGCTGTGTTGGGTACTTCCGGTTGTTGTCTGGCTCGTTGTGTGGTGACTGCGTGGAGGTTCTCGGGGCGTCGGCGCCGCCATGGCCGGCATCAAAGGTGAGGGGGCCGGCGAGTGGCTCTGCGGGGCGGGCGGCGGAGGGGCTGCGGGCTCGGGGCTACAGAGCGGGCGGGAGGGGCCGGGACCTCGGCCTCCTCCAAGCCCGCCTCACCTCTCTCCCTCTCCGCCCCTCCATGTCGCTGCCCCCCCCATGTTTGCCCCCCCCCGCCTGATGTAGCTGCCCCCTCCCTTGTTCGCCCCCCCCGCCTGATGTCTCTGCCCCCACTTCATGTCGCCCCCCCGCCTGATGTCACTGACCCCCTTGTTCGCCTCCCCCCCCCCCACCTGCTGTCGCTGCCCCCACTTCATGTCGCACCCCCCCCCCCCCGCCTGCTGTCGCCGCTTCCGCTCATTTCCCTCTTCCCTAAATGACTTGATCGGTGCCCGGCGCCCGGCACACAGATGGCGCCTAATAAATGCCTGCTCCCTCCTCCCCCGTCCTTCTGCTAACCACTCATCCAGCCCATTCCACGGCGAGAAGTTCAAGGGACTTGAGGGAAACTAAGGTTTCCAGCCGCATGACTACGGGGCGGGGAATTAGGAGACTGGCCTTCGACCCCACCCGCGGCACGGGGGGGGGGGGGGGGGGGGGGGGGGGGGGGGACACGACTCGGAGGTGGTCTAGGCCCCCCCTCCCAGGAAGCACCAGCTCCCGGTGCGGGGCAGCCCTTTCCTGCGGATCTGGGGTCGCCCCCCCCCCCCCGCCCCGGGGCAGTCACGTTGGTGACTCAGCCCTGGCCCGGGTTTAGAGTCTGGGGGCGAGGACGAGGGGGCGGGGGTAGAGGAGGCGCGGCCCAGGCCAGGCTGGTGGTGTTGGCTTTCGTGTATTCAGCCCCAGCCCCAGGCAGTTACTCCCAGAGAAACAATGTAGCGCCCACCAGCCACTTCCTGTGGGTTTGTGACCCCCCCAATAAGTTCAGCTGGGGGGGGGACTTGGGGTCAGAAAGGCCTCAGACCCTTGGCGGCCGTGTGGCCCTGGGCGAGTGCTCCAGCTCCTCCCAGCCTCCCCTGTGTAGCGGGGTTAATGAGGACGCCCCCCCCCTCCCCGGGTTGTTGCAGCGAGGACCCCCAGGGCTAACGTGGTCTGCAGGCTTCCCGCTGTTTCCAGTTTGGATGGGATCCTGGGGTGCCCTGGCACTCAGTGTGGCATCTGCCCCAGCCCCCCTCCGGAGAGGCTCCGAGGTGGGCAGTCACATCTGCAGCTGACAGGGCGCCTCTCTGACTCCTTGAAGGGCGTACCCAAGCAGCGTTGAACCCCGCTCTTCTGGAAGCCATCACTGGCAGTACTGGTGCTTGTACTGGGCCAGAACCCCCGTGCTCCTGCACCTTAAAGAGAGATTTCTATTGGTTCCCTTCGCCCTGTTTTGACTTGGACTCATCAGCAAGCATGTCATTCTCCAAAGAAGAGCCAGAGGTCCAGCCAGAACTGCCGCCTTGGGTTCTAGGACCCGGAGTCCGCGCCGTGGAACAAGGTGGTGGAGAGCGTTAGGGCCGGTTGTTTGTGTCTCCTGAGCTTCTGTGTCCATCGCCAGCTTGGCTCCGGACTGCCTCGCTTCCTCAGTTTTGTGTCCACTTGGTCTGGTTTTCTCCCAGCCGGCCCTCACGTTGGTCAGCGGCATTGAGGGAGTACTTTGTGCCTGGCCAATACCCGTACCAACTGAGTCGGCCCCTGCGCTCCAGGAGTGACACACCGCGCTCCCGGTGGAAAATCCACACAACCTGCAGAATAGACCGCGGAGTTCGAGGGTGGGGAAGGGGGTGCCAGGAGGAAGACTCCCTGGGTGAATCAGGAAAGGGGCCCTTTGAGCTTGGCCTGAAGGGGAAGGGGAAGAGGGAGGCTGAGCCGGCGTGGGACAGCCTGCAAAGTAGTGGAGGCAGGAAGATGAAACCAAAGTCCTTGGGTAGGTTTGATTATATTTATGACACTGATACACCCTCCTTTCACACTCAGGAACTTTGATATGAGGCCTAAGCTCTTCACTTTTGTAAGGTAGCATGAATTGAAGAATATCGTTGGAGCTGTTTTCAGAGTTGTGTAACTCAGAAGTAAACAGAATCGGGCTGTACTGTGGCTTGTATGGGGAGGAGGGAGTGGGTCAGATTAACAGGAGCGCCGCGAGGCAGCAGGTTAGCTGTCTAATCAGCCCAGAAAGGCAGTCTGGAGCCACATTGTCATGCTTGTGTTTTCTCCTAAGGGCAGTAGGGGGCCACTGAAGCTTCTTGAGCAGAGGAGTGACCTGGTCAGACCAGTGCTTCAGGATTATCCCTGGCAGCCACGGGCAGTGTGGACTGGACAGAAGGGAGCCGATGAAGGCGTGTGGTGGTCGTGATGGGAGTGGCGGCAGAGATGTTGAGGAGGTGGACTTGTCCAGCCTTTGTCATTCTTGGCTCTGGGGAGCTGACTGGCCCCTCGGGTACCAGCCTGGGGGATGGGACGTGCCGGTCTAGGAAAGTCTAGGAAGGGTGGGTTTGGGTGGAAGGCTAATGACTGGAGTTTGAGAAGCCTACAGGATGTCCAGCTGGCAGCTGACGGTGGGGGACTAGCATTTAAGAGTGATGATGGCTGGACTGTTCATTGGGGGGTTCTCTGAGTAAAGGTTATGTAGAAAACAGGAGAGGTGCTGTAAGACTGGAGAAGGGCAAAGGTCCTGATTTTCCTCAAAAAAGAAGAACGGGGGTTGCAAAGTGTGGGCCATTTCAGAGGAAATTCATTAAAGAAATGGTTAGTGAACTTCTAGGAACAGAAGTGGATCACAGAGAGCCGTCCTGGCATCATCGAGAACAGGCTGTTCCAGGGGCAGCTAGGTGGTGCAAGGGGTAGAGCACCTGCCCTGGAGTCAGGAGGACCTGAGTTCAAATTCAACCTCAGACACAACACGCTTACTAGCCATGTGACCTTGGGCAAGTCACTTAACCCTAATTGCCCTGCCTTCCCCCCTAAAAAAAAACAAAAACAGGCTATTCCAGACTGACTTCACTTCCTGTTTTGACAGGATTACTGGACTAATAAATGAGGGAATGATGTGATATAGTTTAGATTTTAGCAAAGCTTTTGATAAAATAATGTTAGTCATTTTTGTCACATCCAACCCTTCGTGACCCCATTTGGGGTTTTCTTGGCAGTGATGTTGGAGTGGTTCGCCTTCATTTCACAGTTTGTTGAGGCAGGTGGACTTGACCAGAGCAAGAGCCAACCAGTGACTAGCCTTGAGGGCGATGGCCAAAGACCATGAGGAAGGCCCCCAGAATGGCAGCTTCCCTGTGGCAGTGGACACAGTGATCCTGGATGGACAGGCAGAGCTGGGTCCTAGGCGGCATCAGTGAAAGGCATGCCACGTCCATGAAGTCCCAGACCCGTCTAGTGGAGAAGGTCTCTATTTCTGGAACTGCATTTCCATGGAACTCTGAGCCAGAAGAGCTTCATGAGAGCTCTGTATTCCACAGGGCCCAGAGGGATCCTAAAAGCCAGAAATGAGAGATTTCATAGCCAGCTCTGGCTCTGAGGCCAATACTCTTTCCACCTGTTCTCCACTCCCAGTATACAGCCAGCAGCTGCCAGTTCCAGGGAAGGGAAGAGTCCTGCTGCTCCACCTGAAGACCAGGTGTCTTTGAGGAGTACAACTCATTCAGCAAGTGTGTGTTTAGTGTTCAATGAAGCCAGTTGTGGAAATGAATTGTGATGTCATTCAGCCCGATTTAAGCCCCCTTCCCCCCACCCACCCCCCACACCATTTCAGGGTGATTTCACTCCCTCGAAGCCCAGTGTCTCTACCGCCCTTGCCCCCACTCCCACCTCTGGAAACCTTCCAGAGGTGGGAGTGGTTGGCTCTCTCCAGCTGCAAGGAGTCCTGGGTGAGCTGGGCCTTTGCAAGAATTGTCACTTGTCACCTTTGTGTGTAAGGGAAAGGGAGGGTGAATGGGGTGACTGGGGGCCCGGCTCAGCTCTCCTCTAGGCTGGAGGGTCTGTATGGACATGTCAGGGACCTTGGAGCAGAATGTATTAAAGGAGGCTTCAGGCTAAGCCACAACCTGCTAGGCAGCTGGACTCTTCCAAGCCTTGGTTTCCTCCTTAATTACATGGAGAAACAAGTAACTCACATTACCTGCTTGACCTAGTCCTTGGAGGGAGAATATTTTGTAAACCTTGCCTGGAGGGCAGGGACTGTCTTTGTGCCCTGGTTGCCTAGCGCGGTGCCTGGTATGTAGTAGGCAAATGCTTATTGAGTTGAATATTTAAAGATTAATTTATTATGCATGTAGATTATGTACAAAACTAGTTTTAAGTCTTTAGTTCAGTTTCCTTCTTAGAATAATGGACTGCAATGAGGAGAAATGCTCAGGACGCTATCCATCTCCTGACAGAGAAGTAATCCATATGCAGACTGAGACACATTTCTGGACATGGCCAGACAGGGGAATGTCATTTTCCTGACTATTCATTTGTTACATGGGTTTTTCTTTTCGAATTTTTAGTGGAGGTGGGTAGATGGAAGAAAAAAATGCTTTGTAATTAAAAACAATACAATTTACTTTTAAAAATCTGTTTTTCATACCTCTCAATCCAAGGATGAGCCTGCTAGACATATAACCCAGGTGGGTCACGGGAAGAAAGCTGGATTCCATGCACACACCAAAATGTTTAGAGCAGGAAACTGGAAACAGGAGAACAGACATAAGGAGGACAGCTTTGAAAATAACGTGTTGGATTTGTGTGCCTGAAGAGAGAAGAAGCAGGTTGTATGCGGCAGTGCAGATTTGCACGAGATGAAAAATGCCCATCTTAATTGGTAGTTGTGACACTCAGAATGAAGAAACCAGGTGATTGAAGCACGGCTGAGCAAACTGTGGTCTGGCAATGTCACAAAATGTTATTATGTTGTAAGAAAGTGAATAGGAAGAATTAACAGCAACTTGGGAAGTTGTGTAGACAGAGGCACAGTGAAGTAAACAGAACCAGGAACACAAGCTAAACGGTGATGACAACGATATGGGGGGGCGGGGGGGCGGGGATGAAGATGAACTCTGAACTTATAATGACCAAAGTTGTCTCTGGAGAAGAGATGAGGATACACCTCTCCTCCTGTCAAGAAAGCGGGGACCTATGGATGTAGAACAGTGCGTTACTTTACTGGCAGACTCGGCTGATAGGGTGCCAGATTGCCTTTTTTCTTCTCTCTTTAGGACTTTTGAATTGCAGGGTAGTTGGGGGGGGGGGCGTATATTTGGAAATGAAGGTGATGTAAAGGAGATATCCACAGGGGATTAGGACCCCAGAAATATGTTGGACTCCAGAATACGGAATGAAAAGTGTTAGTGTTGGCGCGGAATTTGGAGACCGTTCAACCCACTCCCTTCATTTCACACAATCAGAATCTTCACGACCCAGCTTGGAAGGTTACATGGAAATGCACAGCCAGGAGTAGAACTCGGTTCTTTGGTTCCTTTGTGTCCATTCATTGCACACTTAACACTGTTGTGAATTTGGAGGCGTTAATGTTTCAACCTTGAAATTCCTACTTAAAGTAGATGACCTTGGCTTCTCAAAGGCTACAAGCTCTGGCAGACTTTGCCAAGCTCAGTGGACTTTGATGGCATGTGACAAAGCAACCTAACCCCCAGAAAGGCTCATGACCATCGTTTGATCCTTTCTGTTGTTGAGGTTAGCTTGGCGTATAGTCGGTGCCTAATATATACTTGTCGACCTGATTTTTGAGACATGGCAGGTTACATTCAGCTTCCTAAGTGATGTGAAAAGGAGACACGAGTGGAGAGAGTATCTAGATGGATGGAGTCAGGCACTCAGCAATTTTTTCAGAACCATTTTCATTAGTAAATATGATGATTAGGGGAAATACAGGCTATTATGAAGCTTGTTTAACTGGCCGAGTCTTGTATCACTACTCTTATGGCACACTATTAAGCATACGTTTTACATTTAAGAGGTGAATGGTACAGTACACATCTTTGGGAAGGAAATTCCTCAGTAGTAAGAATAATTGGCTTTTCTTGAGTTCTGTAGTGATGCTAAAATTCAAATTCGGTGACAGTGATAATTTGATTTTTTTAAAATACAGATTATGCTGTGAAATTTGTCTAAATACATTGTATTGGATTCAGAAATCAAACTTAAAGGTATGGAATCAAGGAAGCCTGGCTAGACAAATTAACTGTGAAAATGATTTGAGGTATTGAGGAGATGAAACTGAGTGTGAGTTAAACTGTGGTACATGGTAGGCTGGCAGAGACAGCTAATGGTCTTGGGCTGTATGAACAGTGGCCTAACGTCTAGACTGAGCAAGGTCTCCCCTTGTCGGACACCACTTCTGGAGAATTGTGTTTGGTTCACCTGCTCCATTTTAAGAACATTGACAAGCTGGAGGGTGACCAGCAGTTAGCTGGGGAGAGTCCTTAAAAGTGTTCTATCCAAGGATAAGTGGAAGGAACTAGGAAGGTTGAGTCTGCAGATGAGAATATACCTAAGGAATAGATTCAAATTTGTAAGAACAAGAGCCATTCCCCAGTAGAGAAATGGTCAAAGGATATGAGCAGGCAGTTTTCAGAGGAAGAAATACAAGCTAGCAACAATGAAGTGAAAACAAAATCCCTAGTAACTAGAGACGTGCAGATTGAGGCAATTCTGAAATCACATCTCATTTCTACTTGGCTGGCAAAGTGACAAAAAAGCAAGATGACAGTTGTTAGGTTGCATGTTGGTGGAGCTGGGAATTGGTCCAGCTGCTCTAGAAAACTACTTGGAACGATGCCCCAAAAGTCACTAAATTCTACACGTTCCCTTTGATGCAGAGATACTACTACTAGGTCTGTAGCCCACAGAGGTCAAAGAAAGAGAAGGACCCCGGGGACAAAGAGGGTACCCCTCCCCGCCACCAGGCAGTGGGATTAAGTGATTTGCCCAGGGTCACACAGCTAGTAAGTGTCAAGTGTCTGGGGCCAAATTTGAATTCAGGTCCTCCTGATTCCAGGTTCTGTGCTCCATCCACTGTGCCACCTAGCTGCCCCTACAAAGACATCTCTAACAGCTCTTTTTGTAATGGCAAAGAAAAGGAAACTAAAGGGGTGTCCATCAACTCCAGAAGAATGGGACAATTTATGCCGTAGGAATGTAATAGAATACTTTCGTATGGTAACAAATGACAGAAAGGTCATTTGCAGAGAAACCTGCAAAGACTTGTATGAGCTGATGCAGAGTCAGGTAAACAGAAGGAGGCGAGGAATAAGCATTTATTAAGCATCTACCTTGTGCTAAGGGGATTTACAAATAATCTCTCATCAACGTGTAGCTGCCATCACCTGTCAGCAGTGGCCGCCTTAGCTCCAGAGGGTACAGGTGGGGACCACAGGTGGGAGTTACAGAGAGACGTTTCAGACTGGACAAAGAACTAACAGCTCCCTAATTGGAATGGGTGCTGCCTTACTTAGGAGGAGGTCTTTTCCCTTTCACTGGAAGTTTAGAAGCACTTGCTTATTTATCACATTGTAAAGAAGATTCCAGATTAATTAATGTGATAACTTAAAAGTTACAGGATAATAAAATAACTCCATATAAATTGGCATTTCTGTATATTAACAAAATTTAGGAAGGAGAGGTAAGGAAATTCGAACTACAGAATATATAAACTGCTTGGGGATTTACTTACCAAGACACACAGGAGCTATATAAAACCACAAATCATTATGAAAATAAAGGCAGGCCTAAGTAGAGAAATATTAATTTTCCATTTACTAAAACAGACTTGGGAACAATTTAAAATATAAAACACTTCATGGAAATAAAAACACTTAGAGAAATACTACTTTCTCATAAGTGGGTCAAGCCAATATAATAAAAAATACCTAAATTTACTTACTCATTGTCATAATAGTGAAATTCATTTGGGGGGACAGGAAGGCCAAGCATCTCAAGGGGTTTATTTTTTTAAGTGTGAAGGGAAAGGGCCTAATAGTACTACATCTCAAATACAAAGCCTCAATCATCAGAAATGTGTGTTACTGATGAAAACAGATCAGTCAGTAGGATAGATTGGGTGTACAACATATAGAAGTAAACAAAAAATAATTGTACGCTTTGATAAACCAAGAAATCCCAACTCTGGGGTAAGGATTCGTTCAACAAAGACTGCTGGGAAAAGTGGAAAGGGGTTTGGTGAAAATTAGATTTAGACCAACCACTTAAGTACTACATACCAAGGAAGCTTCAAACAGACATGATAACATTAATAGCTAGCATTTATGTAATACTTAAAACATTTGCAAAGTGCTCTGTAAATATCTCGTTATCATAATATCCCTAGGAATTAGGCACTATTATCTTAATTGTACAGATAAGGAAACTGAGGCAAACAGGGTAAGTGACTTATCCAAGGTCCAATAGCTCATAAGCATCTGGAGCTGGATTTAATTCAGGCGTTCCTATCTCCAGGTCCAGGGCTCTGTCCATTGTACCACCACCTACCTGCCTTGAATAGAACTTGGATATAAAAGGTCATATTATAAACAAGAAATATTGATGAGAGAAAATCTTCCTCTCAGATATATAGACAGGGAACATTTCGTAATCAAGATGATCACAGAGGATGAGATGGAAAATGTTGATTATGTAAATTTACAATCAAAATATTAATTACATAAAAGTTTTTTCACACACGAAGCCAGTTTAAAGTTAAAGTTACAAGGGTAGCTGGGAAAAAAGTCTTTGGAGTCAGTTTCTCTAATGAAGATTCATCTCCCTTATATAAAGAACTGATCCAAATTTTTAAAAGTAAGAGCCATTGCCTAATAAACTAATGATAAAAGAATATAAACAGGCAGTTTTCAAAGGAAGAAATCCAAGCTATTTATAGCCATATGAAAAATTCTCCCAATCACTAATAATAAAGGAAGTGCAAATTAAAGTAATTCTGAGACCCTACGTCACACCCATAAGATTGTTAAAGTTGTCCCAAAAAGGAAAGTGACAGTTGTTGGAAGGGCTGTGGAGAGAGAGGCACACGGCTGCACTGTGGGAAGAGCAGTGTGTGGTTATGGAAAGCAATTTGGAGCCCTGTCCCTGATGTCACCAGACCGTATATACCCTGACCCAGGTAAAGAGAGCACAAGAAAAAAGAAGCCCCATAGGTACGAAAACCTTTGTAGCAGCCCTTTTTGAAGTGGCAAAGACCTGGGAACTGAGAGATTGCCCATCACTTGGGGAATGAGTGACTAAGTGATGCCACATGAATAGAATAGAAAACTAGAAACAAGACCCTCCATCTCTTGGCTCTGACCATTCTCTCTGGTCATCCCCCAGGCCTGGAATGCCCTGCTTCCCTAACTCATAAGAAACTACAGAAAAGATGTCAAAGAAACCTGGGGACACGTGTATCGACTAATGCAGAGCGAAGTGAGCAGAACCAGAACAATTGATACGATAACAACGGTCAAATGACTTTAGAACTTTTTTAAAAATCATAAATGTTATTTTTTCCTTCTGATTAATGCAATGACCAACCATGGTTTCAGAGGATTGACTGAGCGTGCTACTCACCTCCTGACAAAAGAATTAATAGACTCATGGCACTGAGTAAAAGACATACGGTTTTTGGCCTTGGTCAATATAGGAAAAAAATGTCCCTTAACGCTACATATTGCTTACCAGGGTTTTCTTTTTTTTTTCCCCAATTAGTGGAGAGAGAGAAAATCCTTGTTAATTGAAAAAAGTAAATTTTAAAAATTTTTAAACAAACAAAAAAAAAGATTCAGATTGAACCCTAGAGCCTGTGAGCTAACTTCTCACTTTGATTCTGTGTAATTTAGGATTAAAAAGAGCTTGATGTTGACACTATGCATAGTTTTAATGTTTCTTGCCTAGCATGATTGGGTATTGGACTTTAGTGACAAAATTTTTCTTGTAATTAAACTAGTCTTGTATGTGCAAACTGAAGATGATAAGGAGTTGGACTTGTACTCTGTGGCATCACTTCCTTGGGAAGTTCCTGATAAGAGACTCATTAAACTGCAGCTAACCCTTACTCAGACAAATACTCCTAGATCAGATAGGCTGCTTGTTACTTATTAAATAACCAGGAAATCTTTTAAAGGTCATTGTGTGTTTGTGGATCATTCTATGGGAGGAACACTGATTAGAGTCAGGAGAACTGTTTTTTTTTTTGAACACTAATTTGATTCCTAACCTTAGGGTAAATATTTTAACCTGTTTGTTGTGTTTCATTGGCTGCCCTTTGGGAATGTTGTGAAGGTAACATTTTCCTTCTTGGTAGATAAGATGCTATATAAGCTCAAGGTGATATTAGAGTAATATTAGATTACTATTAGTATTAATATTAGTAATATTATGTCATGGGGGTGGGTTTTTCCAAATATTTTCTTTTTTCCCAATTACATGTAAAAAAATTTAACATTCGTTCTTTAAAATTTTGAGCTGAATTCTCTCCCTCCCCCTTCATTGAGAAGGCAGGCAATTTGACATAGTGTGTATATATATATATATATATATATATATATATATATATAGATATATATAGATAGATAGATATATATATATAGATATATAGATATATACATGTGTAGTCATGCAGAACATTTCCATATTGGTCATGTTATGAAAGAAAATGCAGACCTCTCCCCTCCAAAAAACCAAGAAAAATAGTTTTTTTTTGTAAATGCCTCTATCAGCATTTAGACTCATCAGTTCTTGGTTTGGAGCTGGATGGCCTTTTTCATCCTTAGTCCATCAGAACTGTCTTGGATCATTGTATTACTGAGAATAGCTCAGTCATTCCCAGTTGAGCATCATATAATGTTACTATTACTTTGGGCAATGTTCTCCTGGTTCTGCTTACTTCACTTTGCATCACCCTGTGTAAGTCTTTCCAGATTTTCCTGAAAACATCCTGCTCATCATTTCTTACAGCACAGTAGTATTCTATGACAAGCATATGCCACAACTTGTTCAGCCATTCCCCAATGGATGGGCAGCACCTCAATTTCCAGTTCTTTGCCACCACAAAAAGAACTGCTATAAGTATTTTTGGTACAAATAGGTCCTTTTCCTTTTTCTTTGAGCTCTTTGAGGTACAGACCTAGGTAGTGGTGTTACTAGGTCAAAGGTTATGCACAGTTTTATAGCCTTTTGGGCATAGTTCCAGTTACAGTTCAGAATGGTTGGACCAGTTCACAACTCCACCAACAATGCATTATTGTCCCAGTTTTCCCACATGCCCTCCAACATTTGTTATTTTCCTTTTCTATTATACTAGCTAATTTGGTAGATGTGAGGTAGTGCCGTAGAATTTTTTTAAGCACTTATGAGTACTCATGAGAAAATCCTTATTTGGATTATCAAATATCAATAACCAATTCTTAAGGTAAAATCTTAAGGGGCAGCACAGTGGCGAAGTGGATAGAGGGTTGGGCTTGGAGTCAGGAAAACCTGAGTTCAATCCAGCCTCAGAAACATCCTGACTGCGTAACCTTACACAAGTCACTTACCCTCAGTTTGCCACTGGAGAAGAAAATGGCAAATCACTCCAGTATCCTGGCCAAGAAAACCTCAAGGACACAGGGTCACGAAAAGTCAGAACTGAAACGACTGGACAAGAAGATAAAATCTTAATGATGCAGTTCTTTCTTTTCCTGAGACTGAGAAAGGATGGAAATGTTAAGTAAAAAACTCTTTATCACGGTGTCCCAAATTGTTAGCATCTTAAATCTGATAAATATGGTAAATATGCTTTATTCCATGGCAGACTTTGATCATGTCAATGCCTACATGCAACATCAGCTTAATGGCCCAGTAGTTTTTAGAGGTTGAAAATATTACCAGTTTAAGTTTTCTCCTGGACTTAGTTGCCCAAGTTCATAAGAAGATAAACAGACCTCCACCTTGCTATTGTGATTATATGGCTGTCAGTTATACTTCCCAACCTCACATCCAATCTATTGCCGAGACCTGTTGATTTCACCTTTGAAATCCACCCCCTTCTCTCCTCTGCCCCTGCCCCTACCCTGATGCAGTCCCTCAGCACCTCCCATCTGAGTAGCTGCCCAGGGAGGTGGAAGGGGGTCCTGCCTGCCTCAAGCTCTTCCCCACTCTAGTTCATCCTTCCTACAGCCACCAAAGTGATTTCCCTAAAGCTCAGGTCTAACCTTGTCATCCCCGTCCTATACAATAACCTCCAGTGGCTCTATCTTGTCTCCAGGATCAAACACAAAATGCTTTGTTTGGCATTCAGAGGCCTCCATAGCTTGGCCCCCTCCTCCCCTTGCACTTTTCTCACGCCTCATTCCCCAACCTGTACTCTCACATCCTGTGACATTGGCCTCCTGGCTGTTGTACAAACAAGACCCTCCATCTCTTGGCTCTGGCCATTCTCGCTGGTCATCCCCCAGGCCTGGAATGCCCTGCTTCCCCAACTCTGCCTGCTGACTGCCTGGCTTCCTTTAAGTCCTAACAAAAATCCATCTTTTACTGGAAGCCCTCCCAAAATCCCCTTAATTCTAATGCCTTCCCTCTGTTGATTAGCTCCCCCCCAACCCCATCACACTGTGCACTTAATCGGTGTTTATTGACTGACTGACGGATTGTACACCCATTCCCTGTAACAGGTACACCAACTAGCATCATTTTCTAGTGCTATAATTAACATCATAGCCAAAGCCCAGGAATCGGCTCATTTTTTGTGGTATAACAGTGTCACTGTGGAAGTCCACGGCCATTGTCAGGCTGTTGTGAAGCCGTAAGTGATGCCATTATGCTCGAAGAAATATGCTGATACTCAGTGTTATCCTCAAGTACTGATTTCGAATACATGACACTTTTCTGCCTTGAGACACACTTGTTAACTCCCCTTTTATCTTCAGATAGTATGATCTGGTGGTTTGGAGAGGGTGTTTCCAACCACCATTAGCCATCACGTGATGAGGGTACATTGTACAGTCTAACAATATTAAAGAAATTAAAAGTCACATTGTTACACAGGTAAAAGACGTTGGACTTCTGTCTTCAAGGAGCCTCCTGACCTTCCTTTTTTTTTTTTTTTGGAGGCCATCAGGGTTAATGACTTGTCCAGGTTCATAAGTGTCTCAGGCTAGATTTGAATTCGGGTCTTCCTGACTCTAGGGCCTGTGCTCTATCCGCTGTGGCACCCAGCTGTCCCCTGACATTACTTTTCAAAGCATTTTTTTCTTCTATCTATTGATTTAGTCAAGGTCAATTCTTTGAAATACCCCAGATCTGGTTAGAGGTGAGAAGGCTATCAGGGAAGGCTTTTTTTCTTTTTTTTTTCTTTAGGATTGGGGAGACCTGATCATATTTGAAGGCAGGGGTGGGGAAGTGAGAAGAGCTAGTGGAGAAAGAGATTGAAGGTCACTGAAAGAGATCAGTTGACTGCTAGTAGAGGAGGCAGGAGAAAGTGCAGGCCAAGCCACACTGAGAAGGATTATCGGTAGTGAGGCATTACCTTAGTCGTGTTAATTGTTTTCCTAGTGTTGAACCACACCTAAGAACCCACTCATCGTGAATACTTTGGGGGATATATTGTTACAGGGTTAGGTTGTTGGAGGGTTTTTGCTGGAATTTTATTTTATTTATAATTTATTTGTTTACAGTTTTTTTCACCAGTATTCATTAGTCATATTGGTCTATAGTTCTCTTTTAAGTACCCCCCAAAAGATCATTTCCATCTGCCCAGTAGAATGGAAAAAACAGATTCTCTGCTTATTTTTATAAAAATGTCGAATTCAATCTTCATTACTTTGCAAACCCTCCTGCTTGTCTAGGCTCCTCTCTGAATCTTCTCCTCTCCTCTGTGCATTTTTAGAAGCGTTGCTTTTTGGGAAGCATTCCTGCTAAACCTGCCTCACCTAGAGGCAACCTTTCACCTCCTCTCCTCCCTCCCCCACACACCAGTATCTGTAAGTAACCTCAGTCTAGGACATTGAGATTCATCATACTCAGCTGCATAGTGTAATGAGTTTGGAATGGGATACCAAAATTGAAGAATGAGGTGATATGATGTGAATGTTTTGAAAGTCTGTACTATTTTATCTTTCAAAATACTGCAAGAGACCATTAGTTGGAGACTGGATGATTGAGATACTCAGTTCCATATGTGGCTTAATTTTAATACCCCTTCCCTTTTAAAAAGAAAAGCTGAATTTTTTACTTACAAGGTTTTCTTTTTTATGACGTAGCTGAGTATGGTCAGCCAGATAATAGTACTGTTGTAGCTGTGATTTCATTTAGTGAATGAATATTTCTATTTTGTGTGCTTCCCTTGCAGCTCTGATCAGTTTGTCCTTTGGGGGAGCGATTGGGCTCATGTTTTTGATGCTTGGATGTGCCCTTCCATTATACAAGTATGTATGGACATTTTGTTTTTGCTTGTGTTAAGGTTGTCTGTAAAAAAAAGTGTTTTAATAATCTGACAAGGAGTCCCCACCAAATCATTATGTCCCCCCAGGCATGGGGATCAGAGGCCCTACTTTTCCATTCCAGCCTCTGTGCTGATCAAAATAACGATGGCCGTAAAAAAAAAGTTACCAAACTGAGTTAAGTCTTGAGATAAATGTCCCCTGTCAGAGCATTTGGAAGACAAATCTCCCACGTTGGTCATTTGTGCCAACCCCTACCAGACCAGGAATCTCTTTTGATAGAGACATAAGGCATTTATTAAAGACAGTGTGCCAAGCACTGGGAATATAGATACAAGTAAAAAGCATGTCTGTCTTCTTTCACAATATGACTTATATGGGAACATGTTTCAAATGATTGTACGGGCATAGCCTATATCAGATTGTGTGCCATCTTGGGGAGGGGGGAGATTTGGAACTCAATATCTTATTAAAGTGAATGTTGAAAACTAAAAATTAATTAAATGTTTTTCAAAAAGAATGTATCTGCCCTCAAGGAGCTTACATTCTAACGGGGAAGACAGCACGTAAAAGGGAGTCGACCTGGGGGTGGAGGAGAGTAGGTACCTTCAGGCGGTCAACGTGGCAAAGTAGTCTAGAGTCAGAAGGCCAGACAGGTTAGAGGTGAACGTGGTTGGTGGGGACATGTCCTCCGGTGAAGGTTGGGAAGAGGAAAGGGAGCAGCCTTGGGGGTGGAAATGCCTCCAGGGGAGGAGGCCTGGGCATAGGCAGGTGGAAGAGTGGGAGGTACAGCCCCAAGAAATGGTTATCCAGGCTTCAAGAGCTAGAGTGAGGAGGAGCCCACCACCTCCCGAGTCGGCCCAGTTCCTGATTGGTCGGAGAGTTTCCTCCAGCCTGAAATCAGCCTCTGCAATTGACATCCCTTGCTCCTAGCTCCTCCCTCGAGCACAAAACAGGACGAGCCCAATCCCTCTTACAAGTGGCATCCCTTTGCTGGACACATAGAAGAGAGCTCCGTGAGGGCTGGGGGGCGCAGGAAGGAACTGGTTGGATGAGAACAGATGCTTTCTGCAGAGTGTGGTGGGAAGTCAGTCAGACAGACAGGAAGGTGCGGCCAGATCAGGAGTTTCCACTTGGTGTGGCAGGAAGCCTCAGAGCCCTGTTGTGGAGCACAAGAGTGAAGTGAAAATGGGTCTGGGCCTAGCATTTGAACTAGAGAAAAAACGAGTCTGAGAGAAGCCGACCAGGAGCTAGGCGTGCTGGCCTTCCGGTCTGGAGAGCTAGCTGCTGATGCCTCATCAGACATTTGGGAGCTGGGTGGTGATAGGCCTCAGTCTCCTCCTCTGTGAGATGTAATTTATACCTGGTGCAGCCCCTTCCACAGGCTTCTTGGTAGAGAACTTTGCAGACCTTAGAAGTGCTAGATGAATGTGAGCCACTGTTAGAAGGATCTCAGCTGGAGGGTCCTTGGGGAGGAAGAAGGAAACAAAGACAAAATGCCCAGATCCTTAGGCTCCAAGAAAACTGCCCAGGGGAGCACCCCTAGGATGGTGAATAAGGGCCAAGAGACCAGGCCTGAGGAGTAAAGATGGCCTGGGGCCTGTGATGCCTGGGGTCTGGGAACCTGGGTTAGCTTTGGTTTTCTAAATGATTTGATAACTATTTCATTAGGCTTACTTTGTAATCCTGTGAATTTTATCTTATTAATTTAAAAAAGATCATTCTGAGAAGCGGTCCATGGACATTGTCAGGCAGCCTGACTGAGGGGATCAAGGAAAAACACCAAAGAGGCAACCCCAGTGGGGCCAAAGTGTTCAGGCACTAGATCTGCGTTCTCGGGCACATCACTTTCTCAGAGCTTCAGCTCCCTTGTCTGTGAAGTGAGGGTGTCCTTGTCCCACTGGATCCCACGGGGTTAATTGTAGGAAAGTGCCCTACACACCTTCAAGCATTATCAAAATGTGGAGGGCATTTGGGAGGCCTCAGACAACAGGCCTGGAAGCAGTGAGTTGGTTTCTTCTATATTGGTGGGGGGAGGGAAGAGCCAGTCAGGGACCTTCAGCTGCTCTGTCATTATTATCAAAATTCCCCTGCTGTATATAGCTTGTCGTTTGTAACTTAACGAGGAGGATAAAGACATGAGTCTTGATCCTTGAGATTCTAAAAAGCCTCTTGGTTTTTAGCATCTGAGCAAGAAACCCCCTCCCTGGTTGTGATCCTGGGTGGGGGGCATTGGAAAGATGAAACACGCTCTCCTAGTGCATGCAGCAGCAGAGGCCTCTTTTAAGGAAAGGTCCTGGTTCTTTGAAAAGATCGATGTTATTGTAACGTTAGAAGAGCTGCTTGGACAGCAGGAGCTTGAGTGATCCTCATTCTTTTTTTTTTTTTTCAGCCAATACTGGCCTCTGTTTGTTCTGTTTTTTTATATCCTTTCTCCTATTCCGTACTGCATTGCCAGAAGATTAGTGGATGACACAGATGCCATGAGCAATGCTTGTAAGGAACTCGCCATATTTCTCACCACTGGCATTGTGGTCTCTGCTTTTGGACTTCCCATAGTATTTGCCAGGGCACATCTGGTAAGTGTGTCATAGAGAAGGGAGGGGGAGAGAGGAAGACAGATGGCTATAGAGACCAAGAGACTAGGAGACACAGAGGAAGGGGGAGAGATGGGTGGATGGATGCATGGATAGACGCGTGGAGGGATGGGTAGGTGGGTGGGTGGATGGATGGGTGGGAGGGTGGATGGATGCATGGATGGATGCTTGCATGCCCAGTATTCCTAGGTTGCCACAACCAAAGACTTCATCCCTTGGTGCCAGCCTCCTGCTGGTGAGCCTGTTGCCAGCTCCATGTGCCCCACTAGCACAGCATCTGAGAGCCGAGGGTGCCCTCTGCACCTCGATGAGGCATCAGAGAAGAACGTGGTGGAGGAGAGGCCATCGTTCAGGAAGGCCTGAACTCCACGGTTAAGGCCACCCACCAGTAGTCTTTTTGTACTTTCTCTTCCTACCTGACATTTCCCCAATGCACTCAGGTTTTCAGAGTGCTTTGAAAGCGTGATCACTTGTGATCCACACAGCTCTCCTGGAAGAGAGGTACTGCAGATACTGTCTCCCCATTTTATAGATAAAGAAATCAAAGCTGGGGAAGTCATTCCCATAGGTTCACTCAGGAGGAGTCAGCAGAAGTTGAACTCAGGTCTCTCCTGACTCCCAAGTCGAATGGACTGTCACACACTCCTTGTCCCAATCATCCCAGCTCCTCTCCTCTGCCCTCATTTAAGCCTCGAATGCTTTGTGAGAAGTCTGCCCAGAAACGAGTTAAGGCAGATGCCTTTAGAAGCAGAAACAGGAGCGCAGGGTTGCTGCTTATCCCATTCTCCATCACTGAGCCCAGTTATCTCTGAGAGACCAAAACTAGATGAGAGCAGCCAGCAAACGAGACCCACTCATCGCCAACAACTGCCAAAGTCTGTCTGTCGGTCTGAGCCGGTACCGTCCCAAGGGCCAGGGAGCAGTTGTGGCCAAGGGCATCAGAGCTTGCTGGCTTCGTGAGTGAAGTAACTCAGAGCTCCTTCCTTATCTCCCTAGATCGAGTGGGGGGCTTGTGCCCTGGTGCTCACAGGCAACACGGTCATCTTCGCAACAATCCTCGGGTTTTTCTTGGTCTTTGGCAGCAGCGATGACTTCAGCTGGCAGCAGTGGTAAGAAGGAGCTCGGCCGCCGGACTCTCCCAGCCGGACCTCTTGTCTTTCGGTGGCCGGACGGGAAGAGGAGACGGTCGAGCAGGCCTCGGGTGGCTGGTCTTCTGGACACAGACTCTTCTCTCTGCTGCAGGGTGGAAGAACATTTCCGCAGTGACTTGCTTAAGAGTTCACAGACTTTCGTTTTCTCAAAGCTGGGGTGGACTCCTTGCTTCTCTGCTGGGTTGGGATGTCCCCGTTCGGCGGTAGCTCCATAGGCCATGCCCCTGCCTCTTTTTTAACAGAATAAGCACCACTTGAGTACGCCAAGGTAAGACCTGTTCTCCAACAGGCCATGGTCCTGGGGTTAAGGTCCAGCCCAACCTCCAGAAATCATCTCCAGTTCCCACCGCAGCTCCCCCATTACACAAACGATGCGCTCGTTCAGACGGGACGACCGGCTGCGTCGGTGGTGACACGTGGGGAAGAAAGCACGGCGGGTGCCGGAGAATGCTCAGCCTGCCGTGCCTCAGCGGGACCGACAGGTCTTGGCGGCCGGGGCCGGGTCAGGGTTTACCCTCGGCAGGCGTCTGAGTCGTGAAGAATTATTTTTGGAGTTACTCAGAAGGAGCATTTGTTGCTTCTTTAATTATTTTGCTGTTGAACTTCTATGCGGGGGTTGGAGATGCGAGAAAAGAGCTCTTTTATGCCTGGTTTTTGTTTGTATTTCTTGTGGTTATACATAGATTGAGCTACCTTGTGGGGAGCAGTTGGTGTTGCAGTTCCATGTTTGAAGGCTGTTTCTATTTCCGTGTGAGATTTTGGATCTCGTCAGCTGCCTTTCATGTTTGACTCTAGGCAGAACGGACGTTTACGGCACTACTGATGAGGAGAAAGCCCGCCCCCTCCCCCCCAGCCCCTCTTCACGTTCATTTTATACACAGTATATCCTAACTACTGTAGGTGATGATACTAACCAAGCAGGATCGCTGTCCTGTACCCTGAGAGCATTACACTTTTTCTCTTTGCCAGTCTTGAAATATTTCCGAAGTGATTTGTCCAATCTTGCAGCTCTCACATGAATAATCTTCATGTTTAGTCGATGACAACTGTAGTTAGTGCTCTGTAATGTTAGGTCACATGTAAATTAGTATTTAAGGTGAGTTTCCTGCATACCACGTTCTGTCAGACCTGCCCTTTCCGGGGGCATTCATATGGATGTGCGCTCTGTCCCTGTGATGTCACCGGCTGCCTCTGCTGCCGCTTTAGATGCAGACTGACCCACACAGTGCTCAGCTGCACATCTCACTCTTCACTGAGCGTGATCAAACTGTGTGTGTGTGTGTGTGTGTGTGAGAGAGAGAGTTCTGCCTTGTGATGCACTAGGCACATAAATAACAACTGTTCACAGGTCACCCCACTATTCTGTTAGGCCTCTTTTGGTTTCTTTTGTTTGCTCAGTGTACATCTGATGTATTTACATAAAAATGGGTTCATTCTTAGACAACGGTGAATGAGCATGATAGCTACTGTTTGTTGTTTTTTATCAGGTTTACTCCTGAAGGAAATGGGAACAGATGTTCGACATGTTCAGTTAATTCCTTTAGATGTGTGAAATCACTCTGCATTGTTTTTCTAGCTAGGAAATGAGCAACAAGATGGTAGACTGTGCAAGTTTCCATGTGGCCCCCTGCCCTCTCCCCCTTCAGTGGGGCTGAAAAAGACCTGCAATGTTCACACGTTTGTGACCGTATTAGTCCGAGTGTGCTGAGTAAATATGCAATAGACAGCTGTGGATGTGATCGAGACCTTGCCGTGCCTGCGACCCCCAGCCCGTCTGCTAGGCCCTGGCCCCTCCTGGGGAGCTCACTGCTCTCTCCTGTTTATTTCCTTGGCCATACAGTCTTTCTTCTACCTGCTGCATACACTTGTCATATACTAATTGCGGTGGTGGGGCAGCACCGTGCCTCAGAGCTTGCCCAGGAGGCTTGACGTAGTGCTGCTGCTGCCCCTGGTCTCTAGGCTAAGATACTTAACATGTGGCTTTTCCATAGAACATGCATTGATAGAGCATTGCTGTCCAAGAGAGGGAAAAGTTTTGATGACAAAACAATAAAGATTTTAAGTTCTTGTTTTCGCTTGTGAGATTTTGTTTTTTAAGCAAATACATGTGACATCCTGTCTTTTGTTTCTGATATGCTTCTAGGCATAAGGAAACTAAAGAGCTAAAGAAGCCCATGACACATTGAGAGTGAGTGAGGCTGCCTTGCTAATGGTAACCTTGCAGCGCAGTTTTGTTTCCAAAATTAAAACTGAAACCATGGTAACCAATATCCCTTTCTCTGTGGCTGAGTCTCCCTGATGTGAAGCGTTAGTGAAAGGGGGCTGATGAGGTCAGGAAATGACATTTGGCCTCACCGTGTTTACAGATGAGTCACAAAAGGCAGGTCTCAGAACCATCTCAGAGCTTAAGTTCGAGTCCTCTTTGCCACAAAATTACTCCAAATATACTTTATGGCCATACTTTTTATGGCACAGTGCTCCTGGTACTGTCACTTCAGTTGGCTTTGTTTAAGCAAACATCAAAGGCCTATTTATTCTGAAAAATCCTATGTATATTGGCATTGCAAATATAAGTACTGTCCTCGGCTCACGCATGCATTCTGTTGCAAAATAATTTAAATGCTACATGAAATTCCACATGTTCAGTACTCGAATTGTTTTCTCTGCACCTGTTGTTTGGTCACATGTTTGTATTCACTCTGAGGTCCCCTGGATGAAAAAGTCTGACTGCTCAGATAACTCTGTCAGGGCATCTTGTTTAACATCCAGTCATGCACGTCCTAAACCAAACATGAGAAAAGCAATACATAAGAATAAGACTGGATGGAAATTCATGTCTTCTACAGAGTTACTAACCTTTTTGAAAAAATCTTATAACGGAGATGTTCAGAGGTGGAAAATAGCTCAGCAACATCAACTAACGTTATTGAGTGTATCTCACAGTCTGCAGTATTTTTCACCCGTAGTCCCCCACCTCTGCAATGAAAAGGAGGTAGATTTTCTCAACTTTCCTGGAGGGCAGGCTTCAGCATTAATAATTAAAACAGGATTTATTCATTTGTTCTTTCCATCACGAGACCATTGGAATTGTCTTGAATCAGTCGTGGTCTTGATCAGAGTAGCTAAGTCTTTCACGAATGATTTCTGTTACAATGTTGCTGTTACCGTGTACAACATTCTCTGGGTTCTTCTTAGTTCACTTTGCATCAGTTCAACTAAGTCTTCCCAGGATTTTCTGAAACCATCCTGCTCATCATGTTGTCTTTGTGTATAGTTTCCTTCCACTTAGTTGGCTGCTTCAGTACAGAAAGTCTTGTGCTTGTCTTACCCTGTAGTAATATTCCAGTACATTCATGTACTACAATTTATTTAGACCTCCTTCACTTTTAAAAAGACCTGCAGAAATGGAAACTTCCAGAACAGAAGCCAGCAGGTCCTGAAAAGGCTATTTCAAGGTGAAGTGGAGTGTTTGGAATTTGTAACATGTCTTTCCATAGACTCAACATTACCAGTGAGAGTGGTGTTCCCAGACCAGTACCCCCGAGCTCATTTAACCCGTCATGGTGCCAAACAGTGTTATTACTGCCTCTTATAACTTCTTTATTTGTGTGGAACTATGCTCAGGCTCCTACACTGATGAAATCATGGGTCCTGGAAGGAGGTAACACATTGCGAAACACTGCTGGATTTTTTTTTAATACAAAATCTTATATTTCAAAAATTATACCATATTCAAACTTGAGTCATAAAATAAAAATTTCAGAAGTAGAAACATCCTCAGAGATCACCTGGTCAGAAACTACACCAACTCAAAAGATCAAGGAAATGATCAGGCCTCCCATCTGTGAGAAAAGGCTGAGTTAGGAAGGCTTCCTGTTTCCATGACCTCCAGTCCAAGGACAGTCAGACCCTAGGGTGGTTCCATCATGGGCTTTGTAGTCCTACCAAAGCCCACCAACTCCACAAGTTGGGAAGCAGCCAAAGATGGTGGCAAGCTTACGAAGAAGAGGAAGACTAAGTTGGGTGGTGATGTGGCTATCCTGCAGGCCATGAGAAGGGGAAAGGATGGAGACCTCATCATGCTCTAACCAGATTAACCTTCCTCCCTTCAGCGGCAAGCGCACCATGAACTGGGGCAGCCCTGTGTCAACTCAGCCTCTTCTCACATCATTTCCCAGCCACCCATCACACTTGCCCACCCACCCCATGCCTTTGCTCCCATTACGCTGCGGGTTCCAGTGCTATATGCTTGTTTTTCTCTTCTTTTAGATCTGCTTTCAGTCACCCCCATGCAACCCACCAGGGTAGCACTCCCTTTGACATCCTGTCTTGTTGCTTGTCTCTGATCAAAATGTCCTGTAGGTCCCCAATGAGAACAGAGACACCAGCCTCTGGACAAGGACCCCTTTATTGGGTGAGGGGGCTGGTGAGGCTCCTGCTACCTTTTTCCTCCTTGCTAACAGAATCAGGAGCACACAGTACACCAGAGGGAAGAGGCTGTTGTAGGAAGCCCCCAGCAGCCTGAGTGCGGAGATGCTCCTGAGCTCCACCGCCAGCAGGATGTAGGCGATGATGAGCTGCGTGTGGGCCCAGGTGACAGCCCTGTAGAGCAGCCTCCCCAACCAGGAACTGATCAGCACATTGGCACAGCCATGAATCAGGTAGTCAGCTTCCACCATGAGCGCCCAGCACAGGAAGCCAAAGACCTGGCCGGGATGGAGCCCATGCCACCAAGCGGAGAAGGCAAATGTCTGCAGCAGCGGCCAGGCCTCGGCCCGCTCAAAGACAAGCCTCCGGAGCCACCTCGTAGTGCTCCGGTTCCACGTCCTGGTGAACAGAGCAAGCCTGTGAGTTGTCTCCAAGGTCCAGATGTCTGCATCCGAGACATCTCCCTCCCCATGGAGGGGCGACCCGGAGTCCAGCCCAAAGCCTGCTGCGTAGAGGACAGATTCATCGAGGATCCAGTGGGAGTAGTAGGTCAGTTTGAAGAGCACAGCAGTGGTCCACATGACATAGACGCAGCCGAGTTGGCGGCAGTCTGCCAAGCCAGTGCCATCCCCGAGCATGCCCCTCACCAAGCTTTTCAGCAGCTGCAGCCCCAGCAGCAGCAGGCCCCTCCTGGTGGCAGGGCCGAAGGCCAGCGGCCTCCACAGTGACCCTGGCTGGCTCACTTGAGCCTGAAACCTCCTAAAGGAACACAGAGGGCCGCCCAGAAGAGCTGGGAAGAAGAGTAGGTAGCTGCAGAATGCCAGCACGCAGGGGCCTCGCCAGGCTTCCTTCACCACCACTTTCCCCTCACCAATGTCCAGAGAGAGCCAGGTGACTCTCTGGGTTAGGAGCATAAGGGAAGATAGGCTGATACAGAACCTGCAAGAGACGAGAAATCAGACTGGGAGAAGTTTGCCTCCAGACACAGACTGACTAGGCCAGTCCAGAGACTGACCAACATGGACTCAACAGGCCAGACACCCAAAGCTTAGGGCTTTCCTCCATTCACTGTTTGTCGCAGTGACTGAGGCTCTGGGGTAACCAACCACCCAAGCATTTGGTATCTTTAGAATTCAGGGCCCAATGCTGGCTGGTCAGGACTAGGCAGGGGGGAATCAGGCCTTGGAGAGTTCTTGCCCAGTGCTAGACACCAAAGAATGGCCCTCCAGGAAATTCAACTTGAAGAAGATAGGAAGAAAACTACTCCATTCTTTTGTCCTGAGATGTTTTTCCCCTTATATATTTTTTCTGGATTTTGGGAACCACATGCATTTAGTAATATATAGAAAACAACTGAGATTTCTAAGCAAAATTAAAACTATCAGTAAACAACTTGAATGGAAGTTGTATAACACCATAAAAAAACATTGGGCTTGGTAAATAAAAAGTGTGCCCGCTTCCAGACTGTCATCCCAAAAATGAAAATGTAGCTGAAAATTGATTAAATGTGATTTACTATGAAATGTTTCTTGACTTATAATTCTCATCATCTGATATCCTAGCACACTTCCAGACACATAGTAGCCTCTTAATAAGTGCTTTTTGGTTGACTTAGCGAGCGCTTCTGTGCCGGCACACTCTAGGCTGGTCGTTATAGAGGCTCTAGGAGCTCCTGCTGTCGTAGTTTTGTAATCTATAGAACAGGGTGATCTCCCTGACGTGGCTGTTAGAAAGTCAATTAGTGGAAATTAAGTCATTCACTCTGAAAACGGGAAGGTCAGGCTGTCATGGGGCGGGAGCCATCCTGCTTCTCCAGCTCCTCCTGTGTGCCCATCTGTGTGCACGGGGATTGAACTACAAATGTCTAGCCATTTCTTTTGGCTTCCTCCAAATGCCATCCATGGCTATTCTCTTCATCTTGCCCATCAACCCCAGCTCCAACCTCCAGACCTGGCCCTTCCTGTTGAGTTGGTTTTTCTGCCTCCTACCCAGCTCATTCTTCTGATAACAGCCCCAACACACTACCCTCCTCCCCCTCCCTGCAGTCACCGTACAGTACCTCCCTCCCTGAGTCATAACTAGAGCCGGGCAGTGTGGTCTTTGTCCCAATGTCCTAGGAGTGATGACAGCTCCATCTCAGAGTGTGCCTCCTCCCCACAGCTGTCACACCCTTAGCTTCTAGCCCACCTTCTCTGCACTACCCCTCCCCACCCCCACCCCTCCTTCAGTAGCAGGGAAACCTCAAGATGTCCTGGGACAGACTTCCTGCACTTTCTCCCCCTCATGAGCTCCCTCCTGGCCTTCCCTACCCCCATGCAGAGTCCCTCCACTGCCTGTCTCAGCTAGCTGTGCAGTTCTTGAGATAAGCTGGGCTCCCTGGAGTATTGGCTGAGAACAGGCAGTAATAAAAAAGGAAGTGTCTGGCTATGGACAGATTACAGAGAAGGCTTGATAGACAGTCCCTATAAATGATGCCACTGCCAAACAGATGGGCTGGCTGGGGTCCTTTACCTCACGCAGGGAGGTTCTTGAAGGTAGTACTCTGTATAATGTAGTCCCAGGTGGCAGAGGGTCTGCCAAGTCATCTGGAAGGAGAACATCCAGCAGTGGACCTTCTCTGGGCTGACGGACTGGAGGAGAGCCACAGCACAGAAAGCAGGGATGAAGACCAGGAGTGCGTACTGGGCCATGGCTGTCCAGGCGAGCAGGCAGCCTCCCAGGAGGAGGAAGATGTGTCTGGAACAAGAGAGAGGTCTCTGGCAGCAGGTCTGCAGAAACCTCGTGAGGATAGGGCCTGGGACTCTACTCGAGACAGGCTTACCTTGGATAATCTCCTTACAGTGGGTAAAGTGCTGGAGGTGGAAGTAGAAAGACCAGAGCCAAAATCCTCCTTCAGACACTGGCTCATATGGCCCTGGACAAGTCACTTGATGACACCAATAACAGTGATTTTTTAAAATTGCATTTACGTAGCACTTTTTTACAAAGTGCTCTGCAAATACTTGATCTGCACAACCCTGGGAAGTAGGTGCCATTATTTTCCTGGTTTATGGGTGAAGAAACTGAGGCAGAAGTGACTTGCCCAGGGTCACACAGCTAGTGTCTAAGCGCAGATCTGAGCTCAGGAAGATGAGTCTGACTTGGGGCCTGGCACTCTATCCACCACAGCGCCACCTAGCCATCCCACTAAGGATCTACTGGAGTTTTTAAAGTAGAGAAGTGACACGGTCAGACCTGTGTTTTAGCAAAAACCACAGACAGCTGAGCAGAGAATGGCCTGGAAAGGAGAGAGACTCAAGCCTGGGAGACCAACCCAAAGGCTACTGCAGTAGTCCAAGCCAGACTTATGGAGGCTGGGGAAACAGACGGAAGGATGCCAGAGATGCTGCAGACATGGAAACAAGACTTGGCGAGCGATGGGATACCTGGGGTGGAGGAACAGGGAGGAGTTGAGGACGCTGAGGTTACAAACCTGGGGGATAGGAAGGATGGAGCTGCTCTGGGAACAGATAGGACAGCTTAGAGGAAAGACGGACTTGGGAGGAAAGAGAATTTCTCTTTTGAATGAGTTTGAGATACAGACAGAACACAACAGCCAGCATTTACATAGCACTTTAAGGTTTGCAACCCTGGGAGGGAGGGGTATTGTTATCGCCATTTACAGATGAGGAAACTGAGGCAGACAACAGTTAAGGAATTTATCCAGGGTCCCACAGGCCAGACAGGAAATGTCTACTAGGCAGTTCTCCAACATGAGCTTGGAGCTGAAGGGAGAGCAGTAGAGAACCATAAGCTAAACTTGCATTAACAGCGTGTTATGGCAGCCAAGAATCTTTAGGTACAGTAAGAGAGGTATAGTAAGTGTTCCAAGCAACAAGCACTTATTAAGCACCTGCTATATACCTAGTATGGGGATACAAAGAATGAAACAAGTTCTCTTTGTAAAGAGCTTACATTCACTATAAACAAGTTGGAGGAACAGGGAAGAAAATACCTCCCAACAACTACAGACAGGCAAAAAATTCTTGACCAAAGAATCACAAGATAGAACAGATAATTGCTATCACATCAAATGGAAAATTTTCTGTGCAAAGTGCAGCTAGAAAGGAAGCAGTGAGTTGGGGGAAGGGGAATCTTTGCAGTATGTTTTTCCAATAAAGGACTAATATCCAGGATGTGTAAGGAACTGAAATACATAGGAACAAAAGGCATTCACCAATAGATAAATGGTCTAAGGAGACAGCCAGTTCTCAAAAGAAGTAGTATAAGGTATCAACAATAACATGAAAAATGCTCCAAATAATTAAAAATTAAAGAATGCAAATTAAAAGAACTTTGAGCTTCCACTTCACACCCATGATATGGGCAAAGATAAGAAAAAAGAAAAATGGCAAATGAGGGAGAACAGGTACAGTAATGTACTGTGGGTGGAAGTTGTCCAGCTGCTGTGGAAAACAACTTAGAAGTAAGCCTCTTAAGTCACTAAACTATGTATCTTCTTTGACCCAGCCATCCCACTAACAGACATACTCCAAAGAGATAAAAAAGACTCAATGTACAAAAAATACCTATAGAAACAAAGTGGATGCCTATGAAATAAAAAGGACCGAACAAATTACACAATATGAATATAATTGAATATTGTTACACCATAAGAAAAATGACTAAAGGGATGAATTCAAAGTACCCTGGGATGACTCATATAAACAGGCAGAGTGAAGTGAGCAAAACCAAGAGAATATGCCTTGATTGCAACATTGTTAAGAAAAACGTCTTTGAAAGACTTAAGAACAGGTCAATGAAATGATTCCAGAAGATCGATGTCTACCCTTTGGTGGAGAAGACATGGATGGATGGTGGTGCTTTCAGAATGAAGGTATGGGGAGTCTCACTGTGCCTGCCTACCCACCCCCACATCACACATCACATCTGGAGTACCATGCTCTGGTCTTGACACAACATTTTCAGGACACTGAAGAAATCAGCCGAGGTGGTGAGGGATCTCCAGACCAACCATGGATTTCGGTTGAATTGGGGATACGTAGCCTGAGAGCCTAGAGAGCACATGACTGCCTATTAAGGGCTAGTCTGTGGGAAAGGGATTCAATCTGGTCTTCTCGGCCCCAGAGGGCAGAACCCAGGCGTGATGGGGCCTTGGGTTGTTACTGAGCAGGAAGAGCTCACTGGTAATTAGAATCGTCCCAAAATGCAATTGGCACATCCAGGAAGTATGGGCAGTAGTGAGCTCC
Organism: Trichosurus vulpecula; assembly: GCF_011100635.1. Taxonomy (NCBI): domain Eukaryota; kingdom Metazoa; phylum Chordata; class Mammalia; order Diprotodontia; family Phalangeridae; genus Trichosurus; species Trichosurus vulpecula. Next base: position 3,576,491 of record NC_050578.1, read on the forward strand.
CCTGCCCTAAAGGTCCTCAGTTACCTCAATCGATTGCTTCATGAGAAGACCAACCTTTAGGGGTATGGGTCAGACCAGACAGCTGCGGAAACCCCTTCAAGTTCTTCAGGACTGTGACTTGGGAAACTATATCCTGATGTCACACGTGGCATCAAGAAATCCTACCTGATTTCTGGGGGTTAGAGTTTGTGAGGCATCTACCTGCAAGATCCTGTGTCATTCCTACAAGCCCCTCAGGTGACTGGACCCTTAAGCAATTGTCTCCTACCCTCATGTCCTGTGGGTGGTGAATGCCTCTGCACTCAGTCCCATGAGGAACAAGCTTTGAGTTGTTTCTGTTGTGATTGGGAGGGGACTCTACAGGAGTGGAAGCCCGATGAGCTGCCCCTCAGGCCAAAACAGTCATACCTTGCTAGATTCCTTCCTTGGGTACTTCAGAAGAGCTTCCAAAGACAACTAGATGGCGCCACCTAGATGGTGTAGGGTTGGTTTTTTAATGCTATGTCTTTCCATGCTTTAATTGCTAACTTTAGCAGGGGCATCTCCAGTCATCCTGCTCTATATCTGGCCACTGGACCCAGGTGACTCGGAAGGCAAAAGTGAGGCTGGTGATTTTGCACAGCCCTTCCTCACTTAAATCCAATTCACTTGCAAATCATGGCATCACTTCCCTGATGTCACTGCTCCTCTTCAAGAATGAAGGACAAACAACAGCTAACTTTAACCAGTGAAGTACATGAGTTAGTGCAAAAAGAAAAGTCCACACTGTCAGCCTTTCAGTCCTCCACAGTCCCCTCTTTAATATGGCATTTTACATTTGAAATAAACAAAAGAAACTTTAGTCAGCCTGCCTTCCTGCTCCAGCCTAGAACACTGGGCCTGGGGTCAGGAAGACCTAGTTCAAATCCAGCCTCAGGCATTTCCAAGCTGGGTGACCCTGGACAAGTCACTTCACCCTGTTTACCTCGGTTTGCAGATATATAAAATGTGGGTGATAATAGCACCTGCCTCCCAGGGTAGTGGTGAGGACCAAATGAGTGCATACACACACACACACACACACACACGCACACACTCTGTGTTGTTTTCAGTCATGTCTGACTCTGTGACCCCATTTAGGGTTTTCTCACAAAAATACTGGAGTTTGCTATTTCCTCCTGTTTGCAGGGGGGGGGGGGGTGTTGTGTTGCAAACCTTGAAGTGCTACTCTTATTATTCCCCTGCCAGTTATCACCCTGAAATCCCTGAGAAACAAGAGGGCAGCCCCAACACAGGTCAGAGATGGGTCTTTTCCTGTGCAGGAGGGGCAGGCTGGGAAGGCCACTACGTGCCGATGACCTGCCACCCCATCACTCCAATCTAGATGGACTTGGAGAGTCCCAGTGCCCCTTCCCCCCAGCTGGCTGTAAAAAGTGGCCTTTAATAAACACATTTGGATATGGTGAGTCTTGTGCCTGGGTCATCTCCTTTCCATTCTTGGTGCAAATGCTGGCTTACCACATAACCACCTGCTTAGACAGGCCCTTCTTTGTCTCCAAATATAGGAGTTGGAAAGGGGTGGGAGACACCCATGAAGTCTCATGTTAGAGCTCCCAGGAGCCCGAACAAAGAGCCCCCATTCAAAATGCTGTTGGGAGTGGCCCCAGTCACTGGGGGGTGGGTTTTTGTGCTACTGTCTCCTCAGGCTGTCAGAGGGAGGGAGGGAGTGACTGCACAGACGAGACAAAGTCCCAGGCCCTTGGAGTCAGAGGCAGCCAGCTGGGCTGCCAGTGGGAGCGAGTCTGAGCATCTCTCAGAAAACCTGAGGGACAAAGGTCCCGACTCTACAGAGATCAACTAAGGAAATCTGCCGAACTACAGGGCTGTGGCTTCATAAGGGGATCCATCACAGCTCCCTGAAGTCTGTCTAAATTATGATCCAATTTTAAAAACGGAGGTGGGGCGATACACCTGGTAAAGGTACCCTTGTTGGGCATTCCTCAACTTCCATCTTGTCACTAGTGAGCAAATAACTTTCCCTCTCTGGGTCTCAGTTTCTTCATCTCTAAAATGGGGTGGGGGGTTGGATTGGATGGGTTCCAAGATCTCTCCCGGCTGGAAATCTCAGATCTGAGGATCTTCTCCCTAAGTGTGTTCAACAAGTCAACAAGCATTTATGAAACACCTGCTGTGTGCCAAGCACTAGGCTAAGTGCAAAGAATAGCAAAGAAGGCAAAGATAGTCCCTGCCCTCAAGGAGCTCTCCTTCTAATAATGGTCTTAGCTCATCTGCACACAGCGCTTAATGGCAATTCAGATCAAGTCAGCACACATTTGTGAAATCACCCACTGTGTGCAAGGCAAGCTAAATGAATGAAACAAACAAACCTAGACTGTGCTGTAAAGGTGGAGGGCCACCCCACTGAGTAGTGCATCTCTATGGGACAAGCCCTTTGAGTGATAAGCACTTGGGCCCAGAATGGAGCAGGAGGTAGAAAGCAGGCAGGGTAGCATTTAGGAAACTGTGCGATGAATGTCATGCTCCCCACCTGCTACAAAAGCTCGCCAGCTTCCTTGTCAACACAGATGGTCCCCCGCTGTTGCTGCTGGATGGTTCTAAGTCTCAAAGCACCACAATCTACTTTATAGGTCCTCGATTTAGAGCTGGAAGAGCCTCTTAGGTTACCCAATCCAACTCCTTTACTTACAGAGGAAACAGGCCCAGGGAGAAGGGATTCACCTAAGGTTACACAGCCAGTTGGTGGTAAAGCCTTCACAAAGAAGAAAGGAAAAGCAACTTCCACACTTACCTGGCAGTGATGGAAAAAGAATCTATGGCACAAAGAAAATTGAATAGAAGAGCAAAGGGAAAAGTGAGCCCTTGGTAAAAGGTCACGGGGTCAAAGGAGAACAGTGGTAGCTCATCCATAACGGCCAGGTCCTTCTTAAAGTCTCTCTGCCATGGAGCAAGCCCTAGTCTGGGTCTCAGGGCATTTTATATGCTTTGGTAGTCAGGCTGGAGTAAGGAGATAAGCAGCTTCAGGGGGATCTTCTGCACTTGGGAGACTGGAACATTTGAAGAACGTCACTGCTTAGCCATGGGAGAAGGGGGAAAGCACCTGGCTATTTTCAGCAGCTGCCAGCTGGGTTCATTGCAAGCATGGCTTTATTTGCCTTCCCTGTGAGCACATTACCATATTTCCTTCACCAAGTTAACATAGAAGTGTTTGCTCTGTATTGAAAAGCTTCCCAGAGAGACACAACTCACAGGCCATGGAGCTGGAGCAGCATCTGAGCACATACTTAGAAGAAGGAAGGTGTATGGGGAGGGAGGATTGGGAAGGAGACTGCACCAAGAGCACCGTGAAGATCTGTGACGTGGAAGCCCAAGAGCGGCCTTAGTTCTTGGGTGACCTTCCCCTGCCCGGACTCATTTCCTCACTGGTAAAATAAAGTTCCTGGTGCCTTTGGAGCCACGAGGAGGTTAGGGATGCGGTATAAGCAGAGGTGGGGTCAGGACCAAGGCTAGCTCTGCGCTGGCCCGATGCTCATCAAGGGGGCCGGCCTGGTCAAGATCACCCAGGGAGCAAGGAAACCAAGCAGAATTTAAGCCCAGTCCTGAGTCTAGGCCCAGGGCCGCTAGCTACACTGCAAGGGCCAGACGCCGAGCGGGGGCAGCTCCTTCTACCGGCAGACGGCCACCCCCAAACCTGCCAGCTCCCCTTAGCTCTAGCCCTGCATGGGCGCTCCGAGTCTATCTCCCCTCCCCAACTGGAAGCTCTTTTAGCTCCGTCCCCACTGCTGATCGGCTCCCCATCCACCGTCTCCTGGCTTGATCGTTCGCCCCTTTGGGATGACCAATAAAGCGTTCCATGAAAGCAGTAAGAGAAGCGTAACAGTAACATTAAAGCAGTGGCCACAGGCGCTGAAAGGCCCTTGTGCTTCTCGGGGGCCCGGCCCCGCAGGGCTGGGGCTCCAGACGGGTGCTTCACTCAGCGGGGACGGAACATCCGACGGGGGCTACTGGGGGCTGCGGGGCTTCCCCCTCGGGGCCTGGCATGGGAGCGACGACGCCCCCAGCCCCTCGAGGCCGGGACACGGGACAACAGGAGCCTAGCGCTGGGGCCGGGGGAAACTGAGGCCCAGAGAGGGGCGGGGCGCCCCGGGGTCCACAGGCTCCGGGAGAGTCAATGCTCAATGCCCTCTGACCTCGAGAAGCGAAACTGAGGCCCAGAGAGGCCCCCCCCCCCAGCACCCCCAGGGGCCAGGCCCTGGAGGCGGGGCGGGGAACCCGAGGCCCAGAGAAGGGCAGAGCCCGCTTAGGGTCATACAGCGCTCTGGACTGATCATCCCTCCTGAGGGGAAGCTGAGGCACCGAGAGGCAGGGCCGGCCGACAGCGCCTCCTCAAGGTCTCTAGAGAAGAACCGGAGGCATCACAAGCTGCGGAGCAGGAGGGAAACTGAGGCATCGAGGAAGGTACCAGCTCAACCTTTGGGCTGTCCGCGCATGCGCATTCCCCATCCGCCAGCCAACTTGGCCAGCGGCGCTCAGGCTCGCCCCGCCCCACTGGGCATGCGCTCTTGTTCATACCACCTGTCAGGCTAAATAATGGAGCGCGGAATTCATCCTATCCACCGCGCACGCGCCCTCCACCCCACCCGCCGCTGACTAATCGAGCGCAGAGCCGACCCCACCCTCACTGGATGTGAGTGCTGTTTCTGCCCCGTGAGTGAGAGAAAATGACGGAGAAGATCTCCAAGAGGTGAGTCCGCCTGGCGCTGCTCGCCCGCCCGACTGCCCCCTCCCCCTCGTGCTCCACGGACTGTGGCGGAGCCACAAGGAAGGTGCACGCGAGACCCGCGCCAAGCCTCCCCGGGCTTAGGCCCGGGAGGCCGGGAGCTCTGGCAGGGCGGGGTCTCGGGCCATGCGCATGCGCTGGCCCAGGGAGACGGGGCGGGGCCTGGGCGGGAGCGGCATGTCACGTGATCCCGGTGGCTCCTCCCCTTGGGGCTGAGGGCGGGGAGCAGCGGTCAGAGGAGGAGCAGGGGTGGGGGCCGAGGATGCGGGAGCCACGGGAGAGGAGGGCCGGAGGAGAACTGCAGGGAACCCTGAAATGTTCTTATTTGTTACCATTTTAGGAGCTCTGAAAACAAGCAGATGCACTCATTAAGCACCTACTGTGTGCCAGGCACATGCCGCAAAGACAGGAGCGGGAAGACCTGGGTTCAAATTCAGCCTCAGGCACCTCCCCCTGCTCACCTCAGTTCCTTAATCTTTGAAATGGGGTCGCCTCCCGGTGCCAGCCCGGACTGACCTGCTTCCTGAGCCAGCGTCAAAGCCTTGTGGGCCGGCGTGTGGCCCGGAGTGCAGGGCTGGGGGCTCCTGATTGGGGGTCAGGCCACCAGCGCCCAGGAGCACTGGCGCCGGGCACGAGTGTGGGGCAGCGGTGGTGTTGAAGCACCCACTGTGTGCCAGGCTCACCCCGCACCTACTGTGCGCCAGGTGGGGAGAGGAGGAAAGGCAAAGGCCAGCTCCTGGTCAGGGATGCGCACCGGCGTGTCGTTAAGGGGAATCAGAAGCTGAGGCCGTGGCGGCGGTCCGGCTGGCGGCTGCTGTGGGGGTGTAAAACCAACGACAACCTGCGCAGAACGCTGCAAGCCCAGGCTCTTTTGATCTGCTTTACTGAGGAAAGCAACGTTAAGGGGTTAACGGTCTCAGGTTAATCCAGCATACAGACGTCATTCACTCAGCTGGGGGGAAGAGCCAGCCCCTGAACATCGACAGACAGACCTTGTCTGATTCGAATCCCCATGCATAGTCACCAGAGTTTAACCAAGTCCCAACATCTGGTTTACAGCTTGGAGGGCTCTTGGCTACAGCTGCCCGGGGTGCCACCAAAGCGAGAGCCCCAGGCAGATAGCTCTGTCTTCTCTTTTTATAGTTTCAGACGTCATCAGACGCCATCTGAGCGTCGTCCTTCGATTGGCTCTGGTGTTAGCACCTCCCTTCCTTGGCCGCACCTGGAGCCCCACCTTGGTTACCAGTTCACACCCACATAGGCTCAGCCCCTAATAGATAGGGGTTTGGGCCTGGGGCTTAGCACCTAGTGAGACTCAATCAAAGGAAACAAAGGCCAAACTCCTCAAGGATCCCCAATACAGGCTGCCCAAAGGGCCGTGGAGAAATGCCCACCAGGCACCATTTGGGCTGATGCATTAGTGTGGTTTCAGTCCTGCCTGTCTCCTTGTGGCCCCATGTGGGGTTTCCTTGGCAGATCCTGGAGTGGTTGCCATTTCCTTCTCCGGCTCATTTTACAGGTGAGGAGACCGAGGCAAACAGGGTCACGCAGCTAGGAAGTGTCTGCGGCCGGATTTGAACTCAGGAACGAGAGGGCTGCAGTGCTCCGTGCACCATGGCATCGCTTAGCTGCCCCGCCTTAAAAAGTAGCAAGCCTAAGACATTTAAACTTGCCTTTTTCTGAGGGACATTTTTGGATCAGTCCTCAGCTGTGATTTGGGCCTGAAACCTTGATTAAGGTATCTAATGTCTAACTGCACCCTCTTCTGGAAGCTCACAGAGGGGCCCCCCCAGCCCGGGGCTGGCAGGTGCAGGGGGTACTCACCAGGGGTGTGTGGAGTGACCCGGGATCCCCCTGGGCCGGTGTAGGGGTGCACGGATCCCCACCAGAAATCCCAGACCCTGGAAGCACCCCTGTCAGCACCGTCTGTCTTGTGCTCCTTTACAGTGTGAAGATTGCTCCTGGAGCCGTGGTGTGTGTGGAGAGTGAGATCAGGGGGGATGTGACCATAGGTAAGAGACTCTTCAGGGGGTTCAGAAGCCCAGAGCCCCAACCCCTTCATCTTAGGGATGAGGAGGGAGCTGAGGCCAGGAAGCAGAAGTGACTCGGTCACACGGGTCTGATGGAGGGGCCTCCGGACTCCTTCAGTGTGCTTGCTGGGGGGGGAGCCAAGGGCCCTGGTTGGGGTCGGAGTCTCTTCCTTGATCCTTTTCCGTTTCAGGGCATCAGTCGATTGTTCCAACAGGTCAGGTTGGGGTCGTCCTCATTGCCCACACTATTTTTATACCCTTTCCTTGTTTGGTCTTGACGTTGGCCTTTGCCATCATCCGCTGCAGATGATCCGACTGCCTCCAGTCACTTCCTGTTGGGTCTGATAGAGTCCGTTTCGGACCCATGTTAGTGCTTTTCCGTCAGGGAGGGACGCGGCCATCCACATCCGGCCCTTGCAGCCACTCCAGCCCAGGCTCCGCCTGCCCGTTTGCCGCTACCACAGCCCCTCTGCCTTCAATGCGCCATGGGCACCAAAGAGAGAGGAGGACCAGCTCACTGGGGCCTCTGCTGTTGAAAAGAGTGATTGTCTGCCTGCTTTCACTCGACGTGACCTTGGACTTCAAAGGCAGAAAACTATTGGTGCCGAGTTTGTAACAAGAAGCATCCTGGCTGATGAGAAGCCTAGCGCTGACCTCGAAAGGATGGCTTTCCATCATCTCTGAGCCGGCCCTGCAGAGGAGGCAGAACAGAAAGATTCGTCATGTATTGGAACGTCTGCTTCCCAGACAGGCCTGACCCACAGAGACATAGCCAAGGGTCCTCAGAAGTGGGGACTGGCCATGTCCCCGAGCTCCACGTGGCCCCTGTCTGGGTCCCCCCAGCTCCAAAGGGGAGTCAGGATAAAGGGGGAGGGAAGGCCTGCAGCCTCTCCTCATGACCCCAGAAGGCAGTGACTAGTCTGTCCCCGGGTCCGAGATTTAAGTAGTGTGGTAACTCTCACGGCCATCTTTTTTTATGCTTCATTACTACTTCTGAGTTCCTTTTTAAATTTTGGCTTTATAAGGTCACCTGTGGCTTCTCTTCATGGGAAGACTGCACTGGTCTTAGTTTGTCCTCATGGGTGTTTGGATTGTAACTTAAAGCCTGCTTTCCATCAGGGTGGCCTGTCGCCAAAGGAAATACTGGAACTCCAGGGCCTGAGCCTCAGACCCTTGGTCCTGACCAGATCAAACAAAGAGCACTTGAGTCAGCCCATAAAATACTTTGCCCCAGAGCAGCTTATAAACAATTTATCTTTCTCCCTGTGTGGGCAGCAGCTCTCCAGATGTAGAAATCGTTCCACAGCAGAGATAGCAGAATTTTAAGAGCTTCAGAAATAGCTCTAAGATGGGTCTGTGGAATGGAATAGTTGTGTTTGTGGGGGAGAAGGGGTTAAAACCCCAAACTCTTCCTGCCCCAAGGATTCCTGTTGTTTTTGTGGCTGGTGCCTAGGGGTGGGTCAGCAGCTAAGGGCTGAGCTCCCTTTGAGGGGCCTCTGGCTGAGGGCCTGGGCAGCTCAAGCTGTCCACAGAGAGGCTACTGGGCATGGAGCACTTAGTTTTGTTTCCACAATCTGGCTAGCAGCTTCTGTGGGGGTGTAAGATCCACTCACAGCCAGCACCCAGAAAGTTGCCAGCACGCTGGGAAAGCACAGGTTCTTTTGATCTGCTTTAATAAGGAAAGGAAGGTTGAAGGGGTTAACAGGCTTACTTTAATCCAGCACACAGACAGCATTCACTTAGTTCAGGGGGAAAAGCCAGCACCCTGAACTTCAGAACAAAATACAAACAAGTTACAAATATCAACAGACAGACCCAATACAAGTCATAGTTACCAACATCTAGGTTCAGCCCGGGAGCTCAGAACAAGGGCTGGCTCAGAGTCACGCTCACCACCAATGCTGTGGGTAAGAGAGCTCCCAAGAAGAGACAGCCAACCCCTGGTTTTACATCTTTTTCACCGTCAGGGTGAGTCACACATGGGACTCACCCACGTGACCTAGAATCACCACAAAGAGGAGGACTTAAACCCACGTGGTCTAAGAGCCTCTGCTCTCCCAGACATGTAAACTAGGCCCTCCCGGGAGCTAGCCCCACCTTGGGCCCCACCTTAGTTGCCAATCCATACCCACTGAGGTTTTACACCTAATAGGGGTTTGGGCCTGGGGCTTAGCACCTAGTAAGGCTCAATCAAAGACACTAAATTAATCAAAGGGAACAAAGGCCAAACTCTTCAAGGGCACTTGGTGAACCAAGTGCTAAGGAGCCCATTTTGATTACCAACACAAGTGCCTCCTTTGCCCTCTCCAGGAAGGCCAGCTGCTGTCATCCTTTAGCATGAGCCCTATTTGTTTCTGACCTATTGGCATTCTTCAATGAGAAACAAACAGATGGTTTCCTTTGCCCTCCCCTTGGGAGAACAGTTTAAGAGGAGGTAGAGGACAGAATGGCCCGGCCCAGAGCAGGTGCCTCAGGAAGCCCTGCTTCTGCTCTGTGACTTGGGCATGGAGGCCTTGTAATGGGCCGCCAGGTCATTCCTGCCACTCTGGGCATTTCACTGGTCCACTAGACAACTCTGGGATCTTTCCTTTGCATGTGATTCATTTGTTTGAAAAAAAAAGATTTGTTTATAACATTCCTTGGCAACATAGAAGCTGGCATGGTCTAGCCAGATGTCTGCAGCAGAGGCCAGGCGGAAGGGCCCAGCTGGGTCAATCACAGCCCTCCCTGGGGATGGGCAGTTAGGTTTGTATTTTTTCATGAGGATGGTGGAGGGTCTTCTGGTCCTGTCTCAGTATTTGCCTAATGGAGAAATGAAGGCCAGAGCGGACTTGTCCAGGGTCAGACAGCTGGTAAATGCCACCATTTAGAACCCAAGTGGCCACCCTGTGAAATGGTCTTTTTTTACCATTTTTTAAGTATTTTTTTCCCACTTACATGTAAAGGCGATTTTCAACATTCATTTTTTAAAAAAGATTATTTAAGTTTCAGATTTTTCTCCATCTCTCCGGCCCCTCCATCTTCCTAAACTGGTAAGCAATTTGATATATAGATTATACATGTGTAGTGACAGAAAACCTATCAGTCGTGTGAAAGAAGAAACGGAACAAAAGGAAGAAAGCCATTACACCAAAAGAGAGGAAATCGTCTACTTCCATCTGCATTCACTCTCCTTAGTTCTTTCTCTGGATGTGGAGGGCATTCTCCATCGTGAGGCTTTGGGAGGTGTCTTAGGTCCTTGCAGTGGTCAGAAGAGCCGAGCCTGTCAAAGTACCCATTGCCTATGTCTGTCTTATGCATGCCCCTTCTCCCTCCAAAGCCATGCCCCTCTCCCCACAACGCTCAGGGCCCCTGTCCCCTCCCAGCCAGAGTCAGGCTGGTGGGCACCCCCACAGGGAAGCAGCAGCAGTGAGAGCCCCACCCCCCGTGAGGAGGGGCGCAGGGGCCAGCGCTTCTGAGGCCCTTTGTCTTACCGCAAAGTGGTCCAGATCCTTTGTGTTTGCATCTCGCACTTGGCCCTCTGCCAGAGAGCCGTCCCTTAGAGAAAAGGCCATTCCGTAGACCAGCCCTGACATCCTTCGTGTCCTTCGCAGCGGCTCCTTCCTGTTCACTGCTCTTGGAGGGGGCCTCAAGGCTGGGGGATCGGGCCTTCCTCACTCACTCAGCATTTTCCTTCTATTCTTTTGGGATCTCAGCCCTGGGGCCTTCTTAGGGTTGTGTGTGTGTGTGTGAGAGAGAGACAGTGGGCTTGTGTCTCCTTTGGAACAGAATTTGCTGGACCCATGGCCACCTCCCTTCCCTCTGCTCTAGTGATGGGGGTGGGGGTGGGGTGGGGTCCTCTCTCCCATCTCACCCGAGCCTTTCATTGCCCAAGCTCCCCTCTCCTTTCTTCCCTGGAGCATCAGCTCCCCCAGGGCTCCCCACAGACATCCCTGCCCCTGGAGGAAGGGAGGAAGGGCAGTTCTTAGCTGATGCCAAGGCAGTTGGCAGTGCCATAGTGAAGAGACTGCCAGGCCTGGAGTCAGGAAGACCTGAGTTCAAATCCAGCCTCAGCCACTTCCCAGCTGTGCCCCCCCTCCCCCGCACAAGTCCCTGAACCTCTCTAAAATGGGGATCATGTTCATACCCACCTCGGCCAGTGAAAAGGTCCTGTCCTGCTTCCTCCACAGGCCCTCGGACAGTGATCCACCCCAAAGCCCGGATCATTGCAGAAGCTGGGCCGATAGTGATTGGGGAGGGTAACCTCATCGAGGAGCAGGCCCTGATCCTCAATGGGTGAGTACGAGCCTCTGTGACAGTCAGCCTCAGGAGGCTTCAGTGTGGGTCACCCTCCAGCCGCCACCTCGAGGGACTGACCGACGGCCCAAGGAGGGGCCTGTTCAGCCCAGCCCAGCTCCCCAGGGTCTGTGAGGGGGTTGGGAATCAGACAGAAGGCCTTCCCCCGGGTAGAGGTGGAGCCTTAGACAGAATCAGAGGAGGGCTGGGGTGAGTTTAGGAAGCTGACTCTGGGCAGAGAGGTTTTACACATTGGGTGGCTCTCTACCCCTTTGGATTTGTCCACAGAACTGGTGGGATTTAGAGAAGTAATGAGCTGGGCCTTGGGCCCAAAGCACTGAGCGCCGCCTTCCACCTTCCATCCTTGCTGCACCTCCTGTTTGTCTCCCTGCCATCTGAGCTAGGATGATTGCAGGGGCACAGACCCACAGTGGACGGGGCCTCAGAGGCCAGTTGGCCCAGTTACCTCCATTCAGAGAGGAAGGCACGAGGCTGAGGGGCCTGCTCCTCTCCAGTGCTGGCTCCCAGTACTCGCCGATGTAGGTAGGATGAAGAGAGCTGCATCTAGAGCCTCTCCCGCTAAGCCACACTGCCTCTGCCAGGCTCCAAGTGGGGAAATTTAATTCTAAATGTGTCCCTACACTTGTCAGCTCTTAAAACTATGCTTAAAGGGCTTGGGGATCCCTGTGAAAAATCTTCCGTGTTTGGAAAGAAGGAGGACCCCTTCACTAAGATGTACATGAAAGATCTTTGATCTTGTCAGAATGGGGCAGTGCCCTCCCTGAGGCAGATAGCCAGCCTTCTGTGAAGCCACCCATCTATCCTAGTGTCCCAGGCTGACCTCGTGGCCCGTGGAAGTAACAAGACTAGCCTGGGTCACCTAGTAAGTGTCAGAGGAGGAATTTGTGAACCCCAGAATCCTCTGTCTGAGGCCTCCCGTGTTTGTCTATATCTGTGTGAGCACGTATGTCCCTGTGATTTATTAATGAACCAGACCGTGCGTGCTTAGGGAATGTTGAGGCTGGGGGCAAGGGTCAGGGATGGTCTGCATTGTGAGTCAGACAGCCTGAATTCACTCCCAGCTCTGCCATCAATGGAGCCCTTGGCCACGTGGTGGCCGTTGGCATCAGCCTCCCTTCAAAGGCAACAGCAGCGCCATCCCACCGACCTCCTCGGGGAAGCCGAGATCCTGGGGCCTCTCACCTCCTTGTTCATAACGGCAGCCTGCGGATCGTGTGTCCCAGAGCCCTGAGAGATGCCCGGCTTGGATGCTGAGGATGCCAGTTATGGTTTGGTTTTCCCTCGGCGTTTCTCAGTAGAGGAAGCAGCTTTTCTACGTGTCTCAGACAGCCTTGTGCAATCCAACTAACAGGAACCCTGTGGCGGGTGACGCGCACCCAGCCAGCATTTTGAAAACCGGCTCCTTGTCTCGGGGCCTTGGGCTTCTCACACACGGAGCAGGGCGCTTTGCACTGACTTTGTTTTTCGGTCCAGTTTACCCGGATAGCTATTCTTTCTTTCTTTTTTCCAAGTTTATTTTTAAAATTTTGAGTTCTGAGCTCTCTCCCTCCCTCCAGCCTGTCCCCCACTCGTTGAGAAGACAAGGAACATGACCCCCACTATCTGTGTGAAGTCATGCAGAACACACTTCCGTGTTAGGCAGGCTGCAAAAGATCAAAGCAAGAAGAATAAGGAAGGCGAAAGCCCCCAGCCTCCGTGGGCACTCAGACTCCATCGGCCCTTCCTCCGGGGAGGGAGAGCGTTGTTTTTTTAAATTTATTTATTTTTAGTTTACAACATTTTCTCCCTTCCCTCCCCTCCCCCTCTCCAAGATGGCATGCAGTCGGATAGAGACGCTACGTATGCATTCCCATCGAGCATATTTTCACGTTAGTCATGTTGTAAAGAAGAATTAGATCTAATGGAACAAACCACAAGAAAGAAGGAACAGAACAACAAAAAGAGACAGAGAGCAGCTTTGGTCTGCATTCATGTCTCTGGGTGTGGGTGACGCTTTCCATCTTGAGCCTTTTGGAGCTGGCTTAGCTCCTGGCGTTGCCCAGTCCGTCAGTCAGTCATCACACACTGTGGCTATTACTGTGCACAGTGTTCTCCTGGTTCTGCTCCCCTCACTCGGCATCGGATTGTGGAAGTCTTTCCAGGTTTTCTCAAGTCTGCTTGCTCATCATTTCCTTTCTTTTTATAATTAAGATTTTTTTATTTTTAGTTTACAACACTCAGTTCCTCATGATTTTGAGTTCCAGATTTTCTTCCCCCCCCACCCCTGACAAGACAGCATGGAATCTGATATATCTTCTACGTATAACTTCTCATTAAACTTATTTACACAATAGTCAAGTTGTAAAGAAGAATTATGAATGGAATGAGTCAAGAGAAAGAAGAAACAGAACAAAACAAAACAAAAAAAAAACAAAAACAAAAAAGGAAAAAAAAAGGCGAGAATAAAGTGTGCCTCAATCTGCATTCAGACTCCATAGTTGTCTCTCTGGATGTAGCTGGCTCTCTCCATCATGAGTCCTTTGGAGTTGCCTTTGAGCCTTGTATTGCTGGGAAGAGCCAAGTCTATCAGGGTTAGTCATCACAGAATCAATATGTCTGTGGTTGTGTATAAGAGGGAGAGCATTTTCATCAGAAGTCCGTCAGAGTCGTCTCGGATCCTCGTCCCGCTGACAGCAGCCGGGTCATTCACACTCGGTCCTCGCAGCATCGCCGTCACTGTGCCCGAGGATCTCCCAGCTCTTCTCAATTCATAGAAGTCTTCCCAGGTTCTTCTGAAACCCGCCTGCCCGTCACTTCTTATAGCACAACAGTGTTCTGTCACAACCGCACACAGCTTGTTCGGCCGTCCTCCAGTTGATGGGCGTCCCCTCCATCTCCAGGTCTTTGCCAGCACAGACAGGGGTGCTACAGATGTCTTTGTACAAATGGATCCTTTCCCCTTTCCTTTAGTCTCTTTGGGGTACAGAGCCAGGAGTGGCATTGCCGGGTCAAAGGGTGCGCCCCATGTGATTGCCCTGCCACCTTGTCCCATCCGGCATCCTCCCAGGGATGTTCTCTGAGGACTTGGCTAATTCTCACTTACCTAGAATTTGCTGACTCCTTCCTTCCTTCCTTCCTTCCTTCCCTCCTTCCCTCCTTCCTTCCTTCCTTCCTTCCCTCCTTCCCTCCTTCTTTCCTTCCTTCCTTCCCTCCTTCCCTCCTTCCCTCCTTCCTTCCCTCCTTCCTTCCTTCCTTCCCTCCTTCCCTCCTTCTTTCCTTCCTTCCTTCCCTCCTTCCCTCCTTCCTTCCTTCCTTCCTTCCTTCCTTCCCTCCTTCCTTCCCTCCTTCCTTCCTTCCTTCCTTCCTCTTCATTTGGAAACTGGAAACACTGGGATCCAGAAACAAACCCATGAGTGATTGAAGTTTACCGTGGGCAGACATTTGGGATTCTGTAAATGGTGATGGGGGAGGGGTGTTCAGGGAAAGCGTTTTGAAAATGTGTTTGTCCTTCCACAGTTATCCTGAAAACATCATCCCTGACACAGAGGGCGTGGAGCCCAAACCCATGATCATTGGCACCAACAACGTGTTTGAAGTTGGCTGCTGTATCCTTTGCAGTGAGGACGCTGCCCCAAGGGTGGCCACCTTTCTCCCACGATGCTGCTGTAATAACGTTTACGGGGGAGGTGGATGTGAGGCTTGAGGAGCCCTGGTGGCCCACAGGAGGGGGTCCTGGGGTCCTGGGCTGTCGCAGCCTGTGTCTGGTGGGCAGGGCTCAAGGTGTGCGCCTGGGGTGGGCTTTGTCGGCCAGAGGGTCCAGGGCCCGGCTGCAGGTGCAGACCCCAGCAGCATCACCAGCTTGGTGATTTAAGTGGGAATCTGCCCCTTGGAGCAGGTGTGGGGCAGAGTGGGGGTCACTGGCACTCAGCCCCAATCCCTGCTCTTCCTCCTCTTGGTTTCCCCACTGAAGTTTATAGCTCATGGCCCAGTGGACAGGGCACTGGTGACCCAGGAGCCAAGAAGACCCAAGTTCAAGTCTGGCCACAGACACTTCCCAGCTGGGTAATCTTGGGCAGTCGCTTCACCTCTGCCCATCTCAGTGTCTCCATCTGTGAAATGGGGACCCCCCAAGGTGGTCATGAGGGTCTGACGTCAGGTCCTTGGCAGACCTGGGAGTATTGTAGAAATGCTCAGCCTTGTCCTAACTGAGGACGTGTGGGACCTCCAGCTGGGAGGATCTGTGCCCTTCTGGGCTCCCCAGTCTCCTCCCTTTCCTGCTCCAGCGGGATGAGGGCCTGCTTTCTCCTCCTGGCCCCCGTCTGCCTTTGCTGCATCTTTTGTAATTCTCTCCTCTTTTGGCTTCATCTTTTCCTTAACCCTTGTTCTCAGACTCCGAAGCCATGAACATGGGAGACAGCAACGTGATCGAGTCCAAAGGTAAATGTCAGTTACCCAGCCTTCACCAAGCACCTACTGTGGGCCAGGCACTGGGTGCAAGGGCAAAGAAGGAGACCGCCCCTACTCCCAGGGGCAAACAGCGAGGGTGGATCCTAATGCAGAGGACAGAGCTGTAAAGTAAATTGATACAGATGTGTACGAAGGAGCCAGATGCAGGGTGGGAGGGGAGAGATGGGGAGGACTTTCACAGCTCGATCCTAGAGGCAGCAGAAGGTGGTCGAGTGGGGGAGGCCCATGGTCAGCTCTGAGCGTAAGGAAGGGAGCTCTGGCTGCCGGGGAGGTTCGATGTGAGACAGAGACCCGTGAGGGCTGCTAGGGTTGTCTGAGTGAGGGCGATGAGGGCCCGAACAAAGGTGGTCACTGGGCAGATAGAAAGGAGGGGCCGGCCGCAGAGATTCTATGGAAGTGGGAATGGGGAGCTGGCATTCTGGATGTCTGGAAGCTTTGGGGCCCAGCCAGAGACGGCCTTGATGCACCCGCCCCTCACATGCCCCGCAGATGCCGGCTAGCCTCATGTGCCAGGCACCATGTCAGGCTCAGGGCTGCAGTTTGATCGGGTTTGCGGGGCAGACTCCCAGAAGCCACCTCGGGTAGATGGCCGCCCTGGCGCTGAGCCTTCACAGCTGTGGAAGTGACCGGCAGGGTGCCCCAGGCATGAGGACCCGTCTCTAGGCCAGGAGACACTGGCCCCGCTGCCAGCCTGAGCTGAGCCAAACTCACCTGCCCCTGGGCATGGCATCGAATGTGTGTGCTAACTGGGCAAGGAGGATGCTTCCTTCTGGGAAGTACTAACCAGTCAGTTGATAAACACTTATTAAGCACCTTCTATGTGCCAGGCACTGGGCTAAGCATGGGGGGATACAAAAAGAGGCAGAAGCCAGCCCCTGCCCTCAGGGAGGTCCCAGTCACACGGGGGAGACAACCAGCAAACAGGCTGTAGACAGGATCAGTGGGAAGCGAGGTGGCTGGAGAAGACTCCCATAGTTGGGACTTGAAGGGAGCCAGGGAGGCTGGTGGTCGGAGCAGAGGAGGGAGAGCATTCTGGGCCTGGAGGCAGCCAGAGAGAAGGTCCAGAGTGAGGGGTGGAGGCCAGGGTCACTGGATGGAAGAGGCCATGGTGGGGAGTAAGGTATGAGAACACTGGATGGCTGGGAGGGCAGGTGATGAAGGGCTTTGAATGCCAGACAGCATTCTGTATTGGATCCTGGAGGCAATAGGGAACACCCTGGGGCAGGGTGACGTGGCCGGTCACTGGGGGAGCTGAGTGGAGGATGGGCTGGAGGGGGAGAGACCTGAGGCAGACAGACCCCCGCCCCAGCAACCACTGCAATGGACCAGGGTAGGGGCAGCATCCGAGGTGAGCT
Organism: Trichosurus vulpecula; assembly: GCF_011100635.1. Classification (NCBI taxonomy): domain Eukaryota; kingdom Metazoa; phylum Chordata; class Mammalia; order Diprotodontia; family Phalangeridae; genus Trichosurus; species Trichosurus vulpecula. The sequence continues at coordinate 3,593,395 of NC_050578.1, forward strand.
GGCCTTGGCACCAACTTGGCTGTGGGGGTGAGGGAGAGTGAGGAGGCCAGGGGCAGGGAGGAGGGGGTGCCCTCTACAGTGGTAAGGCGGGGTCTGCTGTGGATGTGTTGAGTTTAACATGCCCACTGGACATCCAGCTCAGACGTCTGACAGGCATTCGGACATGATATTGGAGAAAGTTTGGGGCGGGACAGGGAGCGTTGAGAATCTTTGGTGTAAAGATGGTCATTAAACGAGCTGATGAGATCCCTGAGCAGAGGACTCAGGATAGAGCCCTGAAGGACAGCTCTGCTTAGAGGCATGATCCAGAAGAGACAGAGAAGAGATGGGCAGAGAGGAGGAGTCAGGAGAGAGAGGGGGGTCCCCCAAACCTAGAGAGAAGTGAGGATCAGCAGAGTCTCCGGCTGCAGAGGCCAAGGAGGAGGAGGACCGAGGAAAGGCCGTTGGATTGGGCCCCCAAGAGCTCATTAGTCCTGGCTCCGTGGGCACGGAGGAGCAGCCACAGGAGGGAGGGGCCTCATACCTGAGTGAATGAGAGCTGGGTGTGCAGCTTTCCACTTTGGCCTCATCTCCTGCCTAATGGGGCGGAGACTGCCTCAAGGGGTCCCCTGGCTCTTACAGAGAAGTCTCCCCCAGCCCCTGCCTTCCTGTGCGCCCCCCCCCCCCCCCCCCCCCCCCCCCCGCTGACAGCCACGTCCTTGCCTACAGCCCACGTCGGGAGAAACGTGATCCTGACGAGCGGCTGCATCATCGGGGCCTGCTGCAATCTGAACACCTTCGAAGTGATCCCCGAGAACACCGTCATCTACGGGGCCGACTGCCTTCGCAGGGTCCAGACCGAGAGACCTCAGGTACGCACCTCCTCACCTCCCGATCCCTCCCAGGTCCTACTTTACTTCTGAGGCAAACACACTGGGATTTGTAGACAGACGTGTGGGCCTTGCTGGCTCAGAGCACTGCTGCCACCCAAGGACCCATCAAGGGCTACACTTGGGAACCCCAAGCCCCAGGGTCGTTTCTGCCCCCGTGGCTCCCCGCGGGCATTCTTCTCTGAGGCATCAGAGGGAGGACGGGTGGGTGTTGGACCCTGGTGCCCCCGGAGAGCTGTCCAGGGTCACTTAGCCCAAGTGGGTGGGGGCAGCTGGTGCCCAGGCGAGGACCACAGCAGGGCAGGCCTGGACACTGATTTTATGTTGCTAATGGGCAGCTCCTCCTATCTTCTGTTCCCAGCCCCAGACCCTCCAGCTGGATTTCCTGATGAAAATTCTGCCCAACTACCACCACTTGAAAAAGACCACGAAGGGGATGGCAACCCCCGCCAAGAGCTGAGCAAGCAGTGGCCTGGGGAGGTGGTGAGGAAGGAAGGCCGCCTCGTGGGGCCTGCTCTTCATGTCCACACTGTCCCTCCTTGGCGTTTCCTCACCACATTGTCCTTGCACTTATACGACTGTCTTATAGCTAGGTGACTGGGCATGCGTCCTTAGAGCTGGAGTCTGGCCCCTGAGAAGCCTAGGATGGCTCTCCACACGTCCCCTCCTTCATCCCATCCTCCCCCGGCCTCAGGACAGAGGAGCCGCTGATGGTTCCTGTGTCCTGGCCCTAGGCCGAGGCCTGTCTCGTGGCCTGCCTCTGCCCCATCAGCCTGCTCCAGACAGCCTTCACCTCCGTTCCTCCGAGGGCCCTTCTGTGTCTGTGTCTGTGCTCTCACACCCAGTGGCCCATGCTTTCCCCTTGTAATGGGCATTCAGTACAGAAATAAAGTCATGCCAACACTGGATTGTTTGCATGACTGGCTCCTCCATGAATCCTTGGGTTGGTTTCTTCCCGGGTAGGTGTGGCCCTGCCATTCTAGCGACCACTCAGCGTTTGGCCACGGTCGGCCTGCGAGGCCTCGTCCCCATGCGGCCCCTTCTCAATGGGTGCAGGGTTTGTGCTGACTCACTGCTCACTCGAGAAGCTGCCTGCACCTCCCCTCCCCCAGAGGTCAGTCTCTGGTCAAGGCAGGCACCAGTGCTGGGGAGTCCCTGAGAGCAGGGACGTTGGGCCCCGGGGCACAGCTGCCCAAGCAGCTGAAGCGCTCGTTTCCCCTCCTGTTGCAACAATTCAGCTAGCAGCTGCCGTGGGGGTGTAAGACCCAACAAGCCCAGCATGCAGGAGCTGCCAGCACAGTAAGGGGTTAACAATCTTGCTTTAGTCCAGCATACAAATATAATTCACTCAGTTCAGGAGGAAAAGCCAGCACCTGAACTTCAGAGCAAACACAAACAAGTTAGAAAAAACACACACAATATAAACAGACCAGATCACAATTCATAGTCACCAAAAAGCACCAACACCTGTGTTGATGAGCCGAGGAGCTCTTAACAATGGCTGGCCCAGAGTCACAGCCACTCCTCCTGTGGCTCAGAGCCCTAAGGAAACAACTCTGTCTTCTCTTTTTATACAGTCTTTAGACATCATCAAACTTCGTCTGGGCCACCAGAACTCAGGCTCCTACTGTTGGCTCTGGTCTTAGCCACTCCTCTTACAGCCCACATCGACTTAGCACCTAGTAATTAGGGGTTTGGGCCTGGGGCTCTGCACCTAGTAAGGCTCAATCAAAGACAATTTAGCATCCTAAAACAGTAAGAAAGTCCCGCCTTAATTACCAGTACACCTCTGGGCACCTCAGGGAGGCTGGGTGAGTCCTCGAGGGGAAGGTCAGCTTGAGATGGGGGAGGCCTCCCCTCTTTTCTTTCACTCAAACTGTTTGATAGAACAGGGCTGGGAACCTGTGGCCTCAAGGCCACACATGCCCTCTAGGTCCTCAAGTGAGGCCCTTTGACTTTGAATTTGAACATATTGTTCTGTGAAGTTTGGGTGCAATCAAGGGGCTGCACTTGAGGACCTAGAGGGCCATGTGTGGCCCCGAGGTTGCAGGTTCCCACCCCTGTGATAGACATGGGGTCCTTTCTGGGTCTCAGTCTCTTTATCTGTAAAGAGGTTAGACTAGATGGTGTCAGGATTCCCTTCCAGGTCAGACATGCCATGGGACCACAGCCTCTCTGGGCCTCAGTATCCTCTGGCCCATGAAGGTAGGGCTGGTCAAACATCATCTCAATTCTGGGGCGAAATTGTGTTTGGGGATTAGTGTCTAAAAGAACGTCTGCCCCATCAAATTAACAGCCTCCTGTTAGCTCTGAAGCTGGGCCTGAAGCTCTTTGAGGAGGAGTACCCAGGACATTTTAATTTGTTTACTGTCCGTTTATCGGCCCCCTCTTTTTACTGAATACAGGTCCAAACTGGCATTTGAGGGCCTGCACAGTCTGCCACCAGCCTGGTTGTCAGCCTCGGCCCTCTCTCAAGATCCCACGGGTTGTGTTCTCCCACCCGGATGAAGGACTCTGCCAACCCTGCCAAAGAAAAATCTCCCACCCTGGGCCTTGGCTCATCTAATCTTTAGGCTTTCGATGCTCCACCCCCACCCCCCACCAAACACCCACACTTTTAGTCTTTGGGATTCCTGTACATCCTTTAAGGCTCAACCCAAAACCCACTTCCCCCTTCTAGAAACCTTTCCCTGAGCTCTGGAGTTGGTAAGGAGCTTCCCCAAGAAGCCTCCAGGAGCCCTGTGGGGGACCTTTTCTGTGCGTGTGTGTGTATGTATGTGTGTGTGTGTGTGTGTGTGTGTGTGTGTTTTACAGAACATTTGGTAATACAACATCCTGTCTCCCATAGAACCATCACCATGTGATGGCTACAGTCTGGGGCACCCACCCACTTCAAGTTCCCAGGATGTCCTAGCTTCGAGCACCTGGAGGTTCTGCCTCTTCTAGCCGTCTTTCCTCTTCCTTTTCCTGAAGGGGGCCTAGCAGGGCCCGGCTCAGACTGCACCACAAAGCCATAATCATCAGAACAACTTGGTACGATCAGTGGAGCAGAAGAAGTTCACAACATACAGAAGCTGAAAAACATAGCGGCATAATGTTTGACAGACACAAAGACCCCCAGCTCCGGGGGCAAAGACTCACTTGCTCTCTGACAAAAACCACTAAGGAAACCAGACAGGAGACTAGCAGAAAGTAAGTACAAACCAGCCTCTTGCTGTATGCCACAATAAGGTCCAAATGGATGCATGTTGTAGAAATCAAAGTTCACACAGTAAGCAAATCAGAGGAGCGAGGGAGGACGTGCTGTTCAGAATTAGGGACCGAGAAGAATTTAGGACCAAACAAGGGTCAGAGACAAAGATACAATGGACAACTTTGATTACGTCAAGTTAAAATGGTTTTGCACAAAGAAAACCAATGAAGTTAAAATTAGAAGATAAACAGTAAAAATGTTTACCGGAAACAGAATCATTGCAGGAAGCTTCTCTAATAAAGATCCCATATCCAAGACATATAAAGAGCTGATTCAAATTTATAAGAACAGGAGCCATTCCCCAATAGAAAAATGGTCAAAGGACGTTCTAAACAGACAGTTCTGAAAGGAAGCAAGCCAAGCTGTCCACAGCCAGATTGTTTTAAACAATGCTCCAAAGCATGCCACGCACCTCCCAATAGGAAATGGATGGACCCCACGTGCAGAAAGGGAGAGTCATTTTAACAGTCATTGTGGGAATTCATTTTGCTTGACTAGGCATATTTGTGGCTGGATTTTGGGCTTTTTTTTCCAGCTGAGGGATGTTTCAGCAATCCGGCTAGCAGCTGCTGTGGGGGTGTAAAACCAACAACAACCAGCCCACACAGTGCTGCAAGCCCAGGTTCTTTTGATCTGCTTTACTAAGGAAAGGAACGGTTAACAATATTACTTTAATCCAGCATACAAACACCATTCACTTAGTTCAGGGGAAAAAGCCAGCACCCTGAACTTCAGAGCAAACACAAACAAATTACAAACAGACCAAATACAATTCATAGTTACCAAGAACACCATCGACATCTGAGTTCAGCCAGAAGGCCCTTAGAGTGGCTGCCCAGAGTTCTGCACCTCCAGGAATGAGACCCTTAAGCAAATAGCTCTGTCTTCCCTTTTTATACAGTTCATCAAACATCATCTTAGGCTCCTATGATTGGCTCTAGAGTTAGCACCTCCCCTTAGGACCCTGGGAGCTTCACACCCACATAGGCTTAGCACCTAGTAGATAGGGGTTTGGGCCTGGGGTTTAGCACCTAGTAAGACTCAATCAAAGACATTGAATTAATCAAAGAAAACAAAAGCCAAACTCTTCAAGGACACTTAGTTGAATTAAGTGCTAAGACCCCATTTTGATTGCCAGTACAGGGGAACAGGACTGAGAAGGCGGGAAGGGGAAGCTAGGGAGAGAGTTGCCATTAAAAAAAGGAAAAGGCACCATGGAGGCAATCAGACCTCTAGGACAGCTTCCCTGCCTTAGGGAAAAGCCAGCCCGGCCTGGGACACACTGGGTGACTTGGACAAGTTTCTCAGGCTTGAGAAACTTGAGGCTGTTGGACTCAATGACCTCAGGTTATTCCACCTTCGAATCTGTAGTCCAACCTAAATAAAAGGCAACTTCAGCAGGGAGGTAGTGCCAGGAAAGATTTTCTGCAGGATGCAGCAGCCACTAAGCCCTAGAAGAAGTGAGGGACTCTGAGGCCCAAGTGAGGAAGAAGTGCCCCAGATTGGTGGCACTATTGGTACCAAGTGACAGAGAAGACCACTGTATCAAAAGACCAACCACAATTCTAGAGGAAGCAAGCTCCCAGCCCATAACAGAGAAGGCATGCCCTCAGTGCCTGGTGATGTCTGTATTTGGGGATGTGGTCAGCAGGGCTTGACTCTGAATATCTGTTAGGAAGGTTCTGTGGGGGGAGAGGGGTAGGAGGTAGGAAAAATAAACATTTCATAAGTGGAGGAAAAAATGGCCCATTAACAGTAAGTGGAATGCTGTTTCCAAGTGACAGCTGGCAGGCCAGGTATGATGTGAGTAAGGCTGGAGGGGCAGCTCAGAGTCACATTGGGGAGGGCCTGGAATGTTTACTTTCTCCTAGAGACAAGGGAAATCAATGAGGACTTTTGAGTAGCGGCTACATGGGAAGATCGGTGGTCTTTGTCTCTATCTATCTGTGTCTGTCTCTTTCTGTCTCTATTTCTCTCTCTCTATCTCTGTCTCTGCGTAGCTAGGTAGCACAGTGCATAGTGTACTGGGCCTGGAGTCAGGATGACTCATCTTCCTGAGTTCAAATCTGGCCTCAGACACTTCCTAGCTGTGTGACCCTGAGCAAGTCATTTGATGCAGTTTGCCTCAGTTTTCTCATCTGTCAAATGAGTTAGATAAGGAAATGGCAAACTGCTCCAGTATCACTGCCAAGAGAACCCCAAATGGGGCCACCAAGAGTTGGACACAGCTGAAAAGTCGGCTGAACAGCAATGTCTCTGTCTCTCTAGCTTTTTCTCTTTCTCTCCCTGTTTCTCTCTGTGTCTCTCACTCTCTGTCTCTCTGTCTCTCTCTCTCTCTGTCTCTCTCTCTCTCTCTGTCTCTCTCTCTCTCTCTGTCTCTCTCTCTCTCTCTCTCTCTCTCTGTCTCGCTCTCTCTCTCTCTCTCTGTCTCTCTCTGTGTCTCTCTCTGTCTCTGTGTCTCTGTCTCTCTGTCTCTCTCTCTCTCTCTCTGTGTCTCTCACTCTCTGTCTCTCTGTCTCTCTCTCTCTCTGTGTCTCTCTCTGTCTCTCTCTGTGTCTCTGTCTCTCTCTCTGTCCCTATCTGTCTCTCTCTGTCTCTACTTCTCTTTCTCTTTCTCTCCTCTTCCCCCTCTCACTCGTCTCCCACATATACAGACACGAAACACTCTCTCCCCTTCTCTCTGCCTGTCTCCTGCATAGACACAATGACAGTTGTCTCAATGACTCAGCCTCACGTTGAGGACATTGCACGAGGAATCCTAAGAATAGAACATTCCAGACCTGCTTTTGCCCGTGACTAGCTGTGTGACCTTGGACAGATCACTTAACAGCTCTGAGCCTCAGGGTTTGCATCTTAGAATGGGGATAATTGTACCTCCGCTACCGACTTCAGTGGGTTATTCTGAGGATCCAACAACCTGCTGCTTGAGTTAAGGTCTAGAAACTTGGAATGTACTTTCTCTGTAAGATCAAGCAGGTTCTCCTGAGATGGTTTGGCCAGTGCCCGTGAGCCCTATGGAGGCTGCTGTCCCAGGAGGTCAAGTTCAGGGCCCTCACTTTTAGCAAGAGGAAGGGTGGGTGACCAGCAGCTCTGGGAAATTGTAAAGGCAATCTGTGAATGGGAAGATCTTCCCCGCCCATTTGAGTGGGCTTCGGGGGCGGGGCTCTCAGGGTCCTGGGGGGGAGTGGCTAGGACTGGAGCCAATGGAAGCCTGTGGTGGGAGGAGCTTGCTGAGCTGTTGGAGCAGTTAAGAGCTGAAGAAGAGAGGAAGCAGTCAGCTAGCTGGAGCACAGCTTGGAGATTGTGGGGCAGGTGCTACAAAAAGGCAGGACTGACCCTTGTGGAGACTGGAGAGTGCTGAGCAGGGGCTTGAGGCCAGTGGGTGGTCTTCTTGCTGGAGGTCCCTGGCGTTGGTGGGGGAAGCACCAGTATGACTTGGCTTGCTGCCATAATGTTTTTCTGCGGCCTCCCGGTCACTGTTGTGAGATGGGCATACTGGTCTTGGAAGGCTCTTGCCAGGATGTCAAATTGGAGACACTGGTCCATGGGTCTGCTACTTTCGAGTTTCAATAAATGCTTTAACTCCTCTGCCTTCTACTTAGAGAATTCCTTATATCCTGCGATTCCAGACCATTCAGGCACATTCATGGTTATCTTTGAAGTCATGAATTCTGCCTTAATGATATAGAAACCCATCCAGTCCTTAGGCCAGGGAAGCAGGCCACCAGTCAGAGAGGCTTGAGTGCTCTGCCACAATGGCATTCACAGCCAGAAGGAAGCTTAGAGGCGGACCGAGTCAACCCCTGCACGTTATAGATGAAAACATTGAGTTGGGGAAAGGATTTACCAACAAAGGTAATAACCACGGAGCTGTGATTTGAACCCCAGGCCTCTGATTCCAAGCCCAGCTTTTCTCACTGTACCCTACCGATGAAGAGCTCACGGTCCCAGTGACACAGCTCATGGCCGCTCCGCTGATCCCTCCCGCTGCCTCCCCCATTTCCCTTCCTTCCTAGCTCTTAACTTTCAGAGGACAACAGACTAGAGCTCCATGGGAGGTGCCCCGGATCAGTGGATTAGGGGATTCCTCCAAACTCTACAGAACCAAAATCAGACCTGTCTTGGCTCTTCCAGTGGCAACACGGTCCCAGCTCCCTGCTAGATGGAAACACTTTGATGAATCTTAGTGTGCATCCCTGCCCTGCACAGAAATCAGGGGTCAGGTATTGGATCACCTCCCACGCAGGCTGGGTGATGGGCCACAAGAGGGCACCAGCGGGCTAAAGTGTTACCCCCTGCAGGATGGCTGACGGCCACAAGAGGGCACCAGCGGGCTGATTTGTAACTAGGACCTTGGAGAAGACTCCTAAAAGATCACTGAGGTGGTTACCAAGACTCCAGCGGGCAGAACCGACCTGCCCTGACTTGAATTGATTTGGACCGGACTGGATCGGATTGAACTGGACGATTAAAGGCTCTTCAGATTCTGCTTTCCGAAACAGAGACCACATCCCCTGCCTTCCCTCCTCAAAATACGCCATATACGTAACACATTTGTAATATATTTATATACGTAACATGTCTTGAGACTCAGTCACAGGAAGTACTCGGGTGTGTTAGAGAGCGAGGGAATCAGAGTCCCTGGGTTCAGATTCCACTTCTGCCCCTTCATAGCCGTGCGGCCCCTCCTGGACCTCAGTATCCCCGTTGTAAAAGCAAAGGATTGAACCCATCTTTCCAAATATTAGGACCACACTGTTGTCTGTCCTTCATTTTTGAAGAGGACCAGTGACATCATGGGGCAATGTCTTGACTCATTTGTGAATTGGTTTTAACTGGGGCAGAGCTGTGCAAAGTCCTCAGCCTCTCGCTCTCTTCCAGAGTCATAGAAGCCCCATGGCAGGACAAGGGTCAAGATCACTGCAGATAGCCCAGGAGGCGGTGGATGACCTTGGCGTCTTTGCTGTCTGACCTCTCAGCTGCCTCCGTGGCCGTTGGCACAAACTGTTCTCATCTGCCCATTCAACCAGGGGAAGTCTTCATGTGCCTGGGGTAGATACCCCCTAACTCACCAAAGGGTTGGAGGCCAGGTGTTGGCTCCCCTCAGCCTGGGTGGGCCCATCTGCTGAGACTGTTTACCAGAGTGTAGCTGCTTCTCGGAGCCGTAGGTGAGAACTGAGTGCCAGGTGAGCACCAAAGGTGGGTGAGCAGCCCTGAAAAGGGGCTCGTACCAGAGCTTCTAGTCCTCCTTGAATACCCCGTACATCCCTGGGATCACATATACAGAGTTGGAAGGGACCTCAGAGGCCATTGATTCCAGTGTCCCATTTTAGAGATGAGGAAACTGAGACCTAGGTACAGGAAGTGACTTGCCCTGAGTTATGCAAACAGCTGGCAGAGTCAGCATTCGCACACAGTCCAAATCCTAGCCCTTTCTATGCCCCCAGCTGCCTCCTCTAGGGAACATCCTAGCACTGTGCACCTTGCAATACTTTGAGTCATACTAGCCAGGGCTAGACCCAATGAAACTTCACACTTTCCAAAAAGTAGCGGCATTGATTAAGAGCCTGCTGTATACCAGGCCCTGAAGACCCAGAAGCAAAGATGAAAAGTCATGTCCTCAAGGTGCTTCCATTCCACCAGAGGAGGCAATATGCACATAGGTCAGGAAATCGATCCTAATTTGAGGGTGCAAGAAGAACAAGCCAGAGGGAAAGCAGGAAAAGCTTCCCAGAGGAGGAGGCGCCTGACCGAGACCTCGAGGAAAGCCGAAGATTGGGAAAGTCAGAGCTGGGAAGAGAAGATAGTCTGGGCGGGGGTGCGAAGAGGAGACCAGAGAGAGAACAAGAAGCGGGGGAAAGACAGGCAGGGAGACAGTGCCTTTATTAAGCCCTTGCTGTGTGCTCAGCCCTGGGGACACAAATGCAAGCATATGAGACGGTCGCTGCCCTCAAGAAACGTACATTCTAGCGGGAGGACAGAGCAGGAAGGAGAGCTGGAAAAGAGAGGGAAGGAATGGCTGAGCCGGGAGTGCAGTGGGAAGCGTGGCCAGGGCCCCTGGTGCAGCGGAGGTGGGCAAGACAGCCGAGCGTTGGAGAAAGAGAAAGACAAAACGTCCGCACAAGTCGGACGGAGGGCCGTGTGGAGGCTGGGACAGGCCACGCCGAGGAGGCTGCATTGTCTTGCGCAGCGGCTGTTGGATGCGGAGTCTGGAGACTGACGGGAGGGCGGGGGAAGGTTTGAGGGGGAGATAACAAATTCCGTTCTAGATGTGCGGAGTTGGAGGTGCTGATCCTCAATCCCGCCGCTAGGGGGCGCGGTGGAGGCAACACCAGCCCTGGAGACGGGAAGTCCTGAGTTTGAATGCGGCCTCCGACACTTACTAGCTGTGTGACCCTGGGCAAGGCACTGACCCGCTGTCTGCCTCAGTTTCCCCAAATGTAAAATGGGGATAATAGCTCCCAGATCACAGGTGTACAAGCACCGTGTGAAGCTTAAAGCACCATGTAAATGAAAATACTGAGAAAAAAAAAAGAGTTTAAACAGCATAAAACTGAAAATAAGCATGGGGGAGATAAAGGCGCCAAATGCCTGTGCCTGAGAAAGGACTAGCAATGTCCTCTCCCACAACCTTCACCACTTTGGAGGGAAAAGAGGGAAGGCAATAACTGAGGGGTAACCAGGAAACAGCTCCCTACTCTAGGGGGAGGAGAAGGGAGAGAGAAAGGGAGAGAGACAGAGTGGCAGAGACAGAGAGAGACAGAGAAAGGAGGGAGAGAGAGAGAGAGAGAGAGAGAGAGAGAGGGAGAGAGAGAGAGAGAGGAGGGAGAGACAGAGAGAGAGAAAGAGAGAGAGAGAGAGAGGGAGAGAGAGAAAGAGAGACAGAGTGGCAGAGACAGAGAGAGACAGAGAAAGGAGGGAGAGAGAAAGAGAGAGAGAGAGGGAGGAGGGAGAGACAGAGAGAGAGAAAGAGAGACAGAGTGGCAGAGTCAGAGAGAGACAGAGAAAGGAGGGAGAGAGAGAGAGAGAGAGAGAGAGAGGGAGAGAGAGAGAGAGAGGAGGGAGAGACAGAGAGAGAGAAAGAGAGACAGAGTGGCAGAGTCAGAGAGAGACAGAGAAAGGAGGGAGAGAGAGAGAGAGAGAGAGAGAGAGAGAGAGGAGGGAGAGACAGAGAGAGAGAAAGAGAGACAGAGTGGCAGAGACAGAGAGAGACAGAGAAAGGAGGGAGAGAGAGAGAGAGAGAGAGAGAGAGAGAGAGAGAGAGGGAGAGAGAGAGAGAGAGAGAGAGAGAGAGGAGGGAGAGACAGAGAGAGAGAAAGAGAGACAGAGTGGCAGAGACAGAGAGAAAAAGAGACAGACAGAGACAGAGAAAGGAGGGAGGGAGGGAGAGAGGGAGGGAGAGAGATGGTGTGTCAGCATATGTTTAAACCCTCTCCCAAAATCTGAAAACATACCCACTACACACTTGGAAGTTTAATCTGCCTCACTAACATTCTCTTCCTTACTTTCTTAAATCCACGTAGTCCAGAAGTCAATAAATCAAACCCTGATTTGTTGCATTTGCCCATTTCCAAGGTGTAACTGCTCAAACTGAAAATTAAACAATCAGCTCCCTGGGCCAGGCCCAGATGGATGTTCAACAGCACCCATTCTTCCTTCACTGACTTTCTTTTCTCCCTACCAGCCTGTTTCTTGGAGGAAACTTTTTAAAGTCAAAAGGCACAAGACCCAAGGAAGCGTTGTTAACTCGGCTAACATTTCACAGTATATTAAGGTTGGTGAAGCATTTGACTTTTATCATCTCATTATTATCATCTCACAATAACCCTGAGAGATAGGTGCTGTTATTATCCCATTGTAAAGACAAGGAAACTGAGGCCAGCAGAGACTCAGTGACTTGCCTAGGGTCACACAGCTGGTAAGTGTCTGTGGCAGGATTTGAGCTCAGGTCTTCTAGGATACCAAGTCTGACATCCTACGTCCTGTGCTTAGCTGCAGGCGGATACCTCAGGCCCATCAGGCTTCCACAGTAATGACTGGTAAATGACCCAAGACGTGAAATGTAGCTATAGTTTTGAAGAACGAGCATCTTTTGTTCAGCTCCTTCCCCCAGCACCCTAGCCTTTCCTCAGCCCTGCCCGTGGCTTCATCTGAAGCATATTGGGAGAAACACATGTTGCCTGCTGTGACTCCTTGAACCCGAGCCCAGCTGCCCTCACCTGGCAGGTCCTCCAGGTTGTCAGCCTCAGCTGGTGCCCTTGGCCTGACTGGAAACTTAGCTCCCCCAGTGTTAACATCTCAGCTTGAATGGGGCTGCAGGGCTGCTGGGGGAGGGGGGGGGCATCCTGCCCAGTATCCAGAGCAAAGATTGGACTGGGCTTGCAGCCACCACATTTTTACAGACCAGGTCTTGGCAAACTTGTGTGGGCAGGAGGATGGGGGCTGAGACACCAGGAGCATTCTGGCTGTGGAACCAGAAGACCTGGACTTAGATCCCAGCTCTGTGACTGTGCCAGCCATTTGGCCCTGGGCAAAGCCCTGCTCCTCTCTGGGCCCCAGTCTCCTCAGCTGTCAGATAAGGACTTCTTTTGGATATCCTTCTAGCTGTAAATTCCATGGGGCAGCATGGCCTGGGTAAGATCCTTTTCCCATTCCATCTCTCCCCTGTGGCCCTCTACTTCCTCAAGTGCCCAACGTCCCCATTTGAGTGCTGTCCCCCCCAAACAGAAACATTGTGGGGAAGGAAAGGAACAGCCCTGCACTCACACTGAGCCCCAGGAGGCAAGCCCAGGGGTTCTCCCTGCTCTCTCCCAAGACCTGCGGGCAAAGACACCCAGGGCTCAGCGGCAAACGTAGGTCCTCGTGTGACCTGTGCCCTTTCCACGCTCTGCAACTGATAGAGAAGGTCACTGCCAGTGGCAGATTCCTGCCCGGCTTCCTCCTGGAACATTCCTGGAACAGTCTATCCATATCAAGGAAGCCTCAGAGCACTGTCCTGCAGTCCATTAAGCGTGCAATAGTATTTTGTCTAAAAAGAGCATGGACATATCTTAATTAAAAAATACTCTTGCTAAAAATGCTAACCATGCTCTGAACCTTCAGAGTCGTAATCTTTGCTGGTGGAGGGTCTTGCCTCGATGTCGATGGCTGGTGACTGATGAGGGTAGGGGTTGCCAAAGGCTGGGGCGACAGGGTCAATTTCTTAAAATACGACAACAATAAAGGTTCATGAAGGATTTCTCGGCAGCCTTCGATGGTGTTCGATAGCGTCTTACCCACGGTAGAGCGTCTTTCTTAATTAGAGCCAATCCTCTCAAACCCTGGTGCTGCTTTATCAATCAGGTTTATGTAATAGTCTGTAATACTGTTGTGTCTCAGGGAATGGGGAGGCCCAAGGAGAGAGAGGGGAACGAGGGAACAGCGGGTCCGTGGAGCAGTCAGAGCACACCCAACATTGGTCGCCTAACTTCGCCATCTTATACGGACACCCGGCACAATGGCAATAGGAACCCCAGAGATCGGCGATCACAGATCATCGTAACGGATAGAATCATAAGGAAAAAGTTGGAAATATCTGGAGAATCACCAAAACATAACCCAGCGACGTGATGGTGGCACGCGCTGCTGCGGAAATGGCGCCAACGGACAGGCTGGAGGCGAGGCTGCCCCAAAACTTCATTTCGTAAAAACGCCCTATCAGGCAAAGCAATGACACAAGGCGCGCCTGGACCTGACCCACAGCAGGCACCCGATAAATGCTTTTTGATGGATTGGTTGTCTGGAGCACGGTAGGGTCCTCGACATTCCTTGTTTTTATTAAGGATTGGCTACCAGCGTAGCCAGGTGTCCAAGAATTGTTTGCACAAGGTGGAAGAGTTTACTTGCTAGACTTCTCAGGAGAGCAGGGGCGGCTATTCACTGCCTCGTCCAGACACGCCCCTTCATCCCCCACCAGTCTCAACCTCTTCTCTAGGAGCCCCCCACTGTGCCCCTCCTACGGAGCATCTCTCTGCCCATTTGTGGAGAACAATGGAGTGATGACCCAAGGGACCTCCCATGGCAAAACTGCATCCCCGCAACACGGGGCGGCGGGGGGGGGGGGGGGGGGGGGGGGAGTGGGAATGGATGGGCGTGGGGCGGTAGAGAACCAGATCCATGAATCCTTGACCTCTTCTTGGGAAATCTGGCAGATATAACAATGCCTCACGATCCCCCAGCCAGGGAATCACTCTTTCCTCTTACGTTTCAGGCAGAGTCTCTGTTTTCTGTCCCCTTTTCAGTCTCTGAATACTCAGCTTGGCCACCACCCTCTCCCCCTTTCTCTTTGGCTTCACAATAATGACGCCCTCCCAGCAGAGGCAGCTGGGCTCCATCACCTTATCAAGCCAGCATTCAGAGCTAATTAAACAGAACCTAGAATGCAGTTTTAAAGACTAGAGATAAGTTTTGGGAGGGTAACCCCCCCTCCCTGGGAGCAGGAAGTAAGAAAGAGTAAGCGAGGAGGCTGAAATGGGAGTAGATAAGAGGGAGGGAGAAAATATCAGTCATCCCTCCCAAACCTGACAGCTTGGTCTCTGGTTCTCTACTTCTGGCTCTTTCTTTCCCTCCTCCCCTTCTCTCTGTCTCTCTCTCCTTTCCTCCCTCTCTCTCTGTCTCTCTGTCTGTCTCTGTCTCTGTCTGTCTCTCTCCCCCCTCTCTGTCTCTCTCCTTTCTCTCTCTCTCTCTCTCTCTCTCTCTCTCTCTCTCTCTCTCTCTCTCTCTCTCTCCATTTCTCCGTCTCTCCTCTCAGTCTTTCTGTCTCTCTCAACCCTAATGACATCCATATGGCTTAGCCACCCCTTCCATACTTCACTCTGCCACTGTGGAAGCAACATCGACAGAGTCAGTAACAGCCGGTCCCTCTCCCTATCTCGCTCCCTCCCAGGCCAACTGAACATGGGGCAGAGCACCCGTCCCACTGCAGGGGAGCTCAGAATGCAGGTCCACATCCTTACTCATTTCTCCAAGTCCAGCAATCTCCACTCTCAGGGCTCGAGAAAAAACCTCCCGCTTCCTTAAGTCTCCCCTTCCCTCCCTCTTCACTCTGTTGCCCGGGACAAGCCCAAGACTTCCATTACAAGCCAGCAGCCCTTGCTTGGCAGAGACTGGCCCCGAGGGTTCCATTTGTATGTGCTGAGTCCCTTCGTGCTGGATGGGGCAGAATGGAGCCCTCAACCACCATGTCAGGTCAACATGGCAGGGCGTGGAGAGCAGAAAAACCCTGCCCGGGGCCTGGCATCATGGGGGTGTGGCCAGCTACCTCTACCTACCTTTAGTTCTCTTCCAAATGAGTTGACTCTCCACCATGGTTACAATAAACCCTCTGGATATGGGGATCTGACCATGTCTCCACTTTGCTTATTGCCCGTTGGGTTTAGTATTCAAGGTCCTCCGCAAACTCCAGCCTTATCTACAGCTTTGAGTGAGTTTCTTCCTCTCCCTGGTTCTCATTTACCTCACTGATAAAATGAAGGGACTGGACTAGATGGGGAGTCCTAGCCTTGGGTGCTCAGACCCCTAAGGGGCTCATGGACAGAACTTAAATGGGGAAAACTGTGTTTTTATTTTCATTAACCTCTAAATGAAATGTAGCCTTTTCTTCGATTATTAGTTAATTCAATTAATAAATTAAATTTGAATGAATCAAAAAAAAAGAAACCATGATTCTGAGGAGGAGCCCATGGGCTTCATTCACCACATGGCTAAAGGTGTCCATGACACAAACATGAGTAAGAAAGCCTGCTCTAGCCAAGCTCTAGGGACCCTCCTAGCTCTGAATTGTATCATCTCCTATCACTCCCAGTATGCAGTCTGGTCCAGCCACAACGCTCTTTTCCCTGTGAACATGCCCTGTTCTCTTACTCCTTAGAGCAGTCAGCAGCCCTGGCTTCATGCCCCACCTTTGATGCTTACTACCTCATCGAGGTTAGGTCATATTGCCTCTCTGTGCCTCAGTTTCCTCATCTGTAAGGCTGCCTGGCTATTGAAGTCCTTCCCTGCCCTGGGTCTAGGATCCTTTATTCCACCCCCAGTCACACACTCAGGTTGCATTTCTACCCACCCTTTCAAGCCCAAATCAAACACCTCCTCCCCCAGGAAGGCTTCTCGGATCCATACTCTTCCATGGAAGCCTTGTGCAGCGTTTCGCACCAGCTCTGTTTAACAGCTGACATCCATGTGGTGCTTGAGGATTTGCAACCCCCTTTACAGACCAGCCTGAGGAGAGGTGTTGCAGATCTTACCATCCCATTTTACAGATAGGAAACTGAGTCTGGGAGATTAAATGATGACTTGTCCTGTGGTAGCGCAGTCAGTATAAGTGTCTGAGGTGGGATTTGAACCTGATCCTGGTTTATCTCTCCACATAATACTGTACATATCGTTGTGGTTCAGCCATTTCAGTCCTGTCTGACTCTTCATGACCCCATCTCGGGTTTTCTGGGCAAAGATACTGGAGTGCTTTGCCATTTCCTTCTCCAGCACATTTTACAGGTGAAGAAACTGAGGCAAACAGGGTTCAGTGACTTGCCCAGGGTCACACAGCTAGTAAGTATCTGAGACCACATTTGAACTCAGCTCTTCCTGACTCCAGGCCTGGTGCTCTGTCCACTGAACTACCCAGCTACCCCATATACTGCACATAATAGGTACTTAAATGCTTGTTGATTGACTGATCGCCTCCTCTGGTATACGATAGGATCATAGAATCATAGCTTTTCCACTGAAAGAGACCCACAGGGGCCTCCTATTCCAACCCCTTCACTTTACAGAAGAAACTGGGATCCAGAGAGTGACTTGTCCAGGGTCACAAAGACAGCAAGTGAATAAGCCAGGGATCGAGTCAGAGCCCCTGACCCACCCCACTGCACCGCACTGCCTCTGTCCAAGTCCGATATGATTTTGCTGCTATTTCTCCGAGTTTGTGGAAGATCTGCATCTTAGACAGTGCCCTACGAGGACCGTGTCTCGGTTAACTTGGGAGCTCTCCCATTGCTGAGCCCACAGAAGGAGCTTAATCACTGTCTCCTGCTCTTCCTGCCTGGCTCAAGATAGGAAAGGCATTCTCTGGATAGAAAGGCAGCCTGAGATCCCAGAGTGGGACCCAAGCAGGGAGGCTGCCTCCGGCTGGCACAAAGGTCATTGTCCTCAAGGATGCCTGGGCTTTGCTCCACGGTCCTTGGCTGCCATCTGGCCGGCTTCCCTGTCCCTCCCCGAGGCAGTCTGGGGCACAGATGGGGCACAGCTTCCTCTGGGCCAGCTCGACTTATATGGGTAAAAAAGACAATTGTTGGGTTTTTTAAAGAACATTTTTCAAGTTCACCAAGTGAGACTAGAAGGCATTCCAGTGTCTCCCCTGTCATCACAAAGCCTCACGTCAGAGCTGCTGCACCAGCAAGATCCCTAGTCCCATCCCAGTGGGAAGTTTAAATGATGGGTATCCAAGCCAAGATTTCCTGAAGGTTCCCCTGCATCTGAGCCCTTGTTCAAAGTTCCAGGTGGGACCCCTCCTCCTTCCACTGACTCCCAAGCATGGCAGGGACAGCCAGGATTCTGAGGAAGAGCCCCTTCTTCTCGTGGGACATGGATAGTCATTCCCCCTCTCTGGAGCTCAGTTCTGCTAAAATAAGGGCGTTGGACTAGTCTGCCCTCCTCTGTTCCCCAATCCTTCCATTCAGACTGCTCACTGTCCCCCAAACAAGAGAGAAAATCATCATCTCTCAACTGTGCCCACTGTGGAAAGTGCCAGGCCCACTTTTCTGCCCATCAGACTTTCCAGTCATCCTTCAAGACCCAAACTCAATTCTACGTCTTCTGCGTGATTGAAGCCTTCCATGGCCTTCTCTGCTAAAGGTGGCCTTTCCCTTCTCTGAATTCTGGAAGTCCTTTGTCTCTGTGGTCTCTGCCCAGGGTTATCAATGGTCTGGAAAGAACTTCACAGCCTCAAACTTTGGGCTCTAGAGAAGGAGCTGCATTC